>NC_056732.1:211853316-212153316 GCF_019279795.1 Protopterus annectens | reverse complement strand
TTCATATGGAAGAGACCATATGATCGAGTTTCTGAAAACTTGAAGATCAAACAAAAAACACACAAAATCTATGTTTTTATTTAGTTTATGCAGGAGGTCAAGCCTCCCTGCATCCCCACCCCCCTGCAAATTATATATACCAACTCCGAGATTGCAGCACAGTAATCGTCTCTCTATAGGGCTATCTGCATTTGTAAGTGTAAATAAAACCATTAGACAACTGAAGAGTAATAAAGTTATCTGAGGATAATGATTGAAAGTTGAAGGTTTTGACCTAAAATATTGAAAACTGGAAAAGTTATAAACAAGCATTTAAAAAAGCCAAACACAGATGAACAGTGTTTGCAGTTATTACTAATTTGGAAACTATCCTTCAGACTACTTATCTTCAGGCTCTGTCACATGAACTGTGGCACTGACATTGTACCTTTCATTTGCAAAGGACCACTTGGCAATCATCAAACTAAGGCACATTTAGAATATACCTGCTTTGTGATAATGTCATAGTTCATGAATTGGGTCCTGTTTGATGGCATGTCAAAAACTTTGAACATTTATCTTGCATGCAGTTAATGTTACAAGCCTGAGCTGAGAAAAGTAAATGCGGTCTCATTAATTACATAGTTTTGAATCATTTTATATGACTTTTTCATCTTAAGCACTCATTCAATTAATAAATCCTTTGCCTTTTTTAATTTCTGTCTAGAAGTTTAATTTTTGCTAGGTTAAATTTCCTTTCTGAACTGAATGACACAAGAAAAAGCTCACCCAGACTCTGCATCACTTGATGTGAGGGAAAGGTTAGTTTGTTTTTGCTTTTTTGTATTTTGTATTGCTTTTTTGCCTTCTTCTGTTTTGTATATTATGATTTTTTTTCTTTACTTGTAGTGTGCTTTTAACTACATTTTTAAACCATGAATGAGACTGCAGCTTTGTCTCCTGTGAATCACACAGAAATTAATTTTTTATAACCCTCCCACCCTGGTGCTGCTGTGTTTTTAAACTCAGCTGTCTTTTTAGCTGCCTGCCCCTTATATTACTTTGACCACATATCTCCTTCTTTCTCCTCTTTCATTGGATATTGTGAGTAACCACAAAATTATCATTTTGTGAAGTCACTCCCCTTCAACTATTTAAATTTATTGGCCATCCCATTATATACTATAGAACCAGAATACAAAGTGTCCACCCTCTTCCAATCTATCTTGCTCTTTTAAAATTAGTGGCTATTCATTTAGATAGCTAAAAACCTAAGTTACCCTCTCGTTCATATATAATACCTTAGTGCACACTGCATCTCTAAGGATATTACAACAGTTTTCCATCTTACATTTAAAATCTGCAACATCTACTGCACGCCTGCCTATTATTGGAGAGCCAACATTCTGCGTCTCCGTAGTCATCTTGGAATTAGTTCTTCTAGTTTGCTTCTGGTGAGAGAAGGAGCATAGGGACATTATTTCCTGGAGACTGCTGATCACCAGAAACCCTCATAACTGCTTCATAAGTGCCAGCTTGTAATTTGTGCTTATAGTTTGCTCCTGGCGAGAGAAGGAGCAGAGTGCATAGACTCCTGACTACTTCTGGGACAAGACTGTAGATCAGCAAACAGGCTGTGGCTTACTCTCATCTTGGGATTGGTGCTACTGTTTTGCTTCTGGTTAGAGAAGAAGCAAAGAAGCATTGTATCACAGCAGAGTGAAGCTGTGGTGAGACAAACACTAGTAATTGTCAAGCAGTAGCCATTCAGGGGACTCCCCTCTTTTCATCATCCTTGACAAGCTAATTCTTTCTTTTCAGCAAGTACTGCTTGATTTGCTTGTAACCTCATAATATCTGCCTACATACTTCATCAATAAATCATCAGGCTCTACTTATTAATTAGTTTCCCCTCAAGTGTTTGACAGTGCCTTGTATAGCCACATAGTTGACATTTTCTCTGTAAAAGCACCATTGATATTTCACCAGTACGTAGTTGCACACAGGATAACTAATTTGCAGTGACAAGCACTACCCCCAGAGTTGCAAACCGGATACGCCGGACATTATACAGTTGAAATGAGAATATAACGTAATCAATAAAAAAAGGGTCTGTTGCTATGGATATGAGCTTTCCCACTATCTCCATTAAAAGCTTGGTTGATATGGGCATCCTGAGGCAATTTAGAAAGTATCTCAAATTTACTGCCAACCAGTTAATTCTCAAACAAACTGATATGGTATGTGAGAGATGTATTTACACAATGTCACTGGAGGCAAAGCTCTCACATAAAAGTACTCCTAAAGTCAGCAAGGTTGTCAGTAGTACACACAGTGTACCCATCACACAGAATTCAAAACAGACCCATAGACCACATATGCTGAGGCATGTCAATGTAACCTTCCTAAACCCCAAAGACCTCCTAGATGAAGTACACATAACAAACACCCTCAGCAGTCGTGAATGCTCTCTTTAAAAACAGCACCCACATGAACACATACAGCCACATCTCATGGAGCCTCTACTTCTAAGGTCATAAGGGAAGCCACCACACAACTCAATATTCTGATCATTAGAGACTCCATTGTGAGTCACACCAATGTCTCTCTCACCAGGCTGAGTAAGGAGAAAGTTATGGTCAGTTGTTTATCAGGGGTCAGGATCCACCGCATTACCCATGCAGTCTGGTCATTGGACCCTAAGTACCAGTATGATTTAGTCATAGTTTATGCAGGTGTAAATGACCTGAGACATACCTCCCTAGACTATCTGAAGAGAGACATCATGGAGCTCTCAGAATATATGTTCCAGGCTGGTATGAGCCTAGCACTGCGCAACATATTACCTTCTCCAAGGATTATGCCACAATACAAACAAAAGATGACTGACTTTAAAAACTGGCTTAGTTTCTGGTCTCATTCTAAGGGAGTGCAATATTTATCAGCATGGAAGGAGACAATAAACAGATCATGCTGCTTTGCCAGGGATGGTCTGCACTTCTCCCCTCTAGGCTTTTGAATATTAGCTAAAACATTGTCCTCCCCCATAGTGCCTTTTTTAGGCAATGCCAAACTGAAAGTACTTCCGACATAGCAAATCAAAACTAAGAAACTCTAAAGGTGTTACTGTTCAATGCTAGGAGTCTAAACAAAAAACTCCACTCTCTAGAAGCTGTCTTCACCCTATAGAATGCCGATATCTGTATGATCACTGAGACATGGTTTAGAGCAGTGAAGAGTATGCCGACAGTGCAAGATTAAATGCCTTCCACACATTTAGACCAGCTACTACATAGACAGGGACTAAAGGTGGAGGTGTCTCGATTTACATCAGAAATAAATATACTTCAAGGCTGGTCAAATGGGACAATGCACTTGAGCTTCTCCAGATTCAAATCACCATAGTCAAACTCTAATACCACTTCCTTGCAAGCTATAGGTCCCCCCTCTATGACTAAGGAAACCCATACCATGTAGTTAAACTTATAGGAAACACTCACCATGGGTGACTTTAATTACCCTACTATTAACTGGGAATAATATACATCACCAAACATTCAGGCAATAGATGTTTGGATTTTGTAAATATAAACTCCATGGACCAGATTGTCAATGCACCAACGAGGGGTGCAACCATACTGGATCTGGTCCTCACTAATATGGGAGAATGCTGTACAACCTTCAGTGTAATGTCTCCAATAGTAAGGTTAGGCCACAAAATGGTCTCCTTTAAAGTGAAAATAAAACCTGGAGCCCCAGCTAATCCTGGAATATTCAGGAACTACTCTAAGGCTAACTTCTTACTATTAATTGATAGTTTGGCAAAATTTCAAGCCCCCATAAACCCTGAGAATACTGCTGCCTATATAGAACTGTTCAAAGAAACCCTGTACCAGCATGTTAATAGCTGCAAAGATGCAGCTGTACCCACCAGGAAGAAGTACAGAGCTAATGCAAAAAACAAGCCACCCTGGTGGAATCACAACATTAGTAGGCTGTATAACAGCAGGAAGAAAATTGTGCTAAAATTTAGGAGGTGCAGCACCCAGCAGGATAAAAGCACTCTCATCAAACTAAACAAATAATTCAGAGGACTAATAAAGTCTACAAAGCCAAATGTGAGGTAAATTTGGCCTCCCAGGCCAAGGACACTTACAAGACATTCTTTAGCTATGTCTGCAACCTCAAATTCAATACACAATTGTGTGCAGAGGTCATTGTAAATGGAAGAACTTATATTGAGCCAGAATATATAGCAAACCTACTAGCTGACAAATTCATCTCCGACTTTATCCCTTTCTCTCATGAGCTTTCCCTCAGGTAATACCATTAAATATAACTCGACCTGATATCACTAGAGAATGGATCCTTAATGCTCTCTCTAAGGCCAAGAACACTGGATCAATGGGCCCAGAGAATATCCCAGGATGCCTTATAAATAATATGAAGCATAACCTATCAGGCCATCTGGAATTGCTATTTAACTCAACCTCCAAACAGGAAATGTGCCTGAAGAATGGAGAACAGCAACAGTCATCCCTCTGCATAAAGGTGGGCCATTTGCAGACCCTGGAAACTACAGACCTGTAAGTCTCAGTAGTCTCATGTGTAAATCCATGGTTAGAATTATCATGGAAATAATAAATAATGCCATAGGAAACCTCCAGGCACTGGACCCAACCCAATATGGTTTCATCAAGGGCAGGTCTTGCCTACACAACCTGGTGGACTTCTTTGAGAAGGTCACTAGAGCAATGGATGAGGACAAAATGGTTCACACTGTCTACCTTCATCTGGCCAAGACATTTGACACAATATCTCACTTGGGCATTGTTGACAAACTTAAGAGGTTAGGTACAAATTCTTATGCCATCCAGCGGATAGCCAGCTGGCTCACAGATAGGACCCATTGAGATAGAATTGATGAGTCCACCTCTACAATGAGGCCAGTCACAAGTGGAGTTTCTCAGGGATCAGTCCTGGGACTGCTCCTTTTTTGCCATTTACTTCTCTGATGTCAAGGCTAATGTCAATGGCTTCTGGCTAACTAAATTGCTGGTGATTGCAAATTAGGAACTGTCATTGAATAACCCACCAACACAAATGTTCTCCAGGAAAGGCTGACACAGAAAAACAACTGGCGTCGGAGGCATCAGCTTAAACTAAAGGACCAGAAATGCATAATAGTGTCCTTCAGAAAGTCATCTACCCCTGAAACTATCATATTGACAAGATACCACTAAGAGCTGACCCAACAGTAAGGGACTTGGAGAGACTCACTGACTGTAATCTAGCATTTGACCACCACGTGTCTGCAATAATGAGGAAATTATTCTATGTTGTGTAACTTATAAATAAAGGTATGGCATCTATGTCCAAGGAAGTCATTGTTCCACTATATTTGGCATTCATCAGACCTATCATTCAATACAATGCCCCCTTCATTACGTACTTAACCAGGCATAAGCAGCAGTTTGAACATCCACAGAGATTCCTCACTAAAAGAAAACAGGGCATAAGTATAATGCCCTCTACAGACCACCTCAAGGCGCTATACCTGTATTCGGTCCCCTGCAGGCTGTTGAGGGAGAGGTATGCCTGGCATACAAGGCATTGTCAGACCACACTCTGATGGACCTCCTACATATTCACCAAACAAACAGTAGCTGTATTACCCATTCTAAAGACTTAAACCTTGCCTGTGATATAAATAGGACATGCTGGAGAAACAGATTTTTGTCCAATAAACTACCCATTCTCTGGAACAGGCTCTCTATCCATGTGAAGCAGAGTTCTTTCCTGAGTTAATTCAAATGTAACTTGGACAGTTGAGTGGGGAACAAGAAATTCATCCCTGGTTTGGCACAAATGTCTCTAATGGACACAGGCAGCCTGTAAATGGTTCATCTCCCAGGACCCTGATTGCAAATGTTTCACCCCCCAAGCCCCTGCTTACACTTATAAAGGGTACCAGAACTTGTCAGAGATTTGGGATGCAAGGCTAGGATTAAAAAGGCCCTTGTTGTTATTAGCCTAGAAAACACCTTTGAACCTATGATCTTAAAAGTTCATGAGTGTGTAGTTATTAGTGTGTCAGTGGCACAACAGGTAGCACACTATGCTTTGGTGCAGAAGGCTGTGGGTTCTATTGTCACAACAGGTAGATAGACTGCTGATACTGCAGTGCAGCATAAGGGGATTCTGCACTCCTGAGTGTGCTGTACTTTGGATGAGATGTTAAAATGAGGGCTCATCTGCTTGAATTGGATATAAACAATCCCATGCACCAATCAAAAAGACTAGGGTTCCTTTATTTATTTACAAAAAGAAGTCTTATTTACAAAAGATTTACATATTTAGAAATATTTACAACTGTACAAATATGTGTATATATGTATGCGAATATATATATATATATATATATATATATATATATATATATATATATGTGTATACACACACACACATACATATCTTTTGTCACATATTCATAATTTCCTTTACAATCATACTAAATTTTCATCCCCATTAGACCCTCACTCCTTTTTCTATAACCATCTCATTTTCTTTATTAGTCTTGCTAAAATCCATTTACCATTAAACATAATTTCATTTATTCTTTCATACAGTGTAACCCATATGTCATAAAATAACTTTTTATTTAGTCTTTTAACATACTCTTTACTTCTGTTCTCATCATATCCATGTTTAATCATATCTACGTTTATTTTATCCACTTCTTTTATGTCTTAAAATGTTTTTTTATGTAGTTTTCTTCATAATGTTTGTACTCTTTTGCACTTCAAACACTCATGTTCTGTAGATTCTTCTTGACAATGTAAACATATTCTATTAATTTTCTTTTTATATGGCATTTTTCCTTTTACTGGCAATTTATCTATTACCAGTCTCCAAAAAAAATCTTGACATTCTACTTTCTGATTACACGATTTGCTTCTTATTTTTATAGCTTCAATTTTTTGGTGTGTTAGATTTTCCCATGGTTTTGCATAGTAATATTTTATCATTACATTCGTATACCATGCTTTTCTATCTTTTTCTACAACATGAGTTTTTATTTTCTATAAAAACATATTTTTTCTTGGTAACATTTTATTTCTTAATTTATGCACACTTTTTATCTTTTACTCTGTTTACCATACCCCAAAATTTATCATACTTATATTTATACAATTTTATTATTAATCTCTCTTTTTCATGTCTCCACTTTAACATTTTGTACAAACTTAATAAAGCAGCATATGCCTGTGGGTTAATCATAAACTTCTTTCTTCTATTTTTACATAAAAAATTTATTTTGCTGGGTTTAATCTAGAACCCCAGATCAATGAAAACATTATTTGTAATAATTCCTCTTCAAATACCATCGGCAACATAAATGTACTTGCTAAGTATACTGTCTTTCACATCAGTACTGAATTTATCAATATGCCTTTTTTTCTGCATGATAATGTATAGGCTTTTCAGAAAAGGTAGGTTTGTTTTATTTCTTCTGTGGCTTTTTTCACATTGAATTCTACTTACGTCTTTACTCCCAAATGTTATACCTAAGATGGAAATTTCATTCATTGTAAAGCATATACCCCATGTCTTTACAACATCATTTAAATCTTAACTTTTCTCTTTATTTAAAGCTATCTCTATCACACCTAGACATTCATTTGTGCAAATTATTACCTCTTTTATTGAAATTTTGTTTTTTTGCAATTATTAAAATGTCATCTACATATCTTAACAGAACTGAAATTCTTAACTGTTCAGGTGTTATACACCCTGCCTCCTTCATTTTGCAATTTATTTCACATACTGTCACATTCATAACTAATGCAAAAATTATGCAACTCATTGGACTTCCCTGTCTTACAGTATTCTTCATATGTACCTCTTGGATTAGCAGCCATTTCCAAGTATTTTTACTTTATTATTGCTATACGCTGAGATACATAATTTGCTTACTTTCTCACTTCTGCTATAATCTTTTATTATTGCCAAATGCCAATAGATTTCATGTCCGACTGTATCACATGCCTTATTAAGGTATTCTATCATGATTTTTGTCTCATCTTTTCTATTCATAATATCATCCACAATTTCTCTATCATTAATAATTTTTTACATCCATTCTCCTTTATTTTATATATATATATATATATATATATATATATATATATATATATATATATTCCATACATTTAGTCGAATTACACTTAGTCGAAAATTATTCCAGGCATTGCACTTCACTGAAAGCTGACTTGACTGAAAGCTCACTTGGTCTAAGTTCATTTGGTCGAAAATGGAATATAGCCCCTGCCCCACTGCAGTGCAACCCTGGAGTGAGAATATTAAATAAGGGGGGTGTGGGGGGCACAGCCTCCGCATTATGCCAATAGTTTTTATTAAAGATATATATATATATATATATATATATATATATATATATATATATATATATATATATAAATCGTCCGTAATATTTTTAGTATCAAGTCTCTTTTGTATTATTTTCATAAAGATCTTATAATCATTATTATTCAATACTGTTGATTGTCAGGTTTTTAATTGTCTTCCATTGTCCTTCTTCCAGAAGAATTTGTGTTCCACTTCATAAGTCTTTTTACATAAAACTTTTATTTGACCATTCATTCAAAATCTTTAAAACTATTTGTTTTTCCAATCCCTTAAATTTGTATACACTTCCTACCCTTTTCCATCTGCTCCTGCAGCCAAATCTATATTTACTTGCTCTAATACTTTATCTAGGTCTTTTAAAAAATCACCTTTTCCAACTCTTTATTCTTTGTTTCTGTTAACTTTTTTACTTTCCATGTTTTCCACTGCCTTTTTTTCTTTAAACATTTCTTGTGCATATTGTGCTACACTATTCATAATCTTTTCCTGAATTTTTTCTATTTCTCCTTTTACATTTTTTATTTCTCTCATTACACTACCATCTTCCTTTACTAATCTGCTTAAGTAATTTGATACAGCTTCCCTTTTTCCTTTTAAAAAGATCTTTGTTTATATAACAATTCATGTTTTTCCTTGATTTCTTTCATATAACCCTTTTTCACTTTTAGTCATCATGTTATGTCATTATATGTTTTATTATATTTTTTCTTTACTTTTCTCACATCATATTGCCGCTGTAAAAAAAAAAACATTTATTTTTATTTTTCATAACATATCCACCATTCAGACCAATTTTTGTAAAATGCTGTCATGGTAGTATGACTTCTCCAAAACTGTATTACTAATCTCTTTCCTTCTTCATTCCATGCTTCCTCATTTAACCTTAGTATTCCTTTGCCCATTTTTATGTATTCTTTGTTTTCCCTTATCTCTAGTCATATTGCAGGATAATCAGAAAATCTTGTTTCAACTACCTCCCCTTCTTCTATAACTAAATCTTCTGATACAACAAAATAATCTATTTCAGTTGCATACATGCCCCATTTGTAAGTCCATGATTTTTTGTCCCAAAGTTTTAACTTACCACATCTTATAACTTCTAACATTTTTCTTATATTGTTTCCTTTCTTTCTATGCTTGCCTCTTAAATCACAATTAATTCTCCTGTTATCATAATATTCACATTTATCACTGCATCATCTAAAATCTGATGACATAACCATTCCCTTTCTTTACAATTATTATAAGCATATAATGTTATAATTCCAAATTTCTTGTTCTTTGTTTTTAAATATACAGTGGTTAATTTTCTTATTTTGCTAAAGTTACTTCTAATACTTTTTCTTTATTTCTACATATCGCTATCTCTCATTTCCCAAATTCTAGATTATCTTTGGCATCACTTGTTAAAAAATCTTGTGTCTTTTAATATAATTGCAACTATATCACATGTATTGCACCACTCCAAAATCCCTGTTCTTCATACTCTATTCTTAATACTATTCACATTACAGAAATCATTATAAAATGTTCATATTTCCTTTTCCTTAAATTTATGGTTTCATAAGTTCATAGCTAATTACTAGGCTGGCTTTCTTAATAGGCTATGCCGAGCTTAGTCAATTTCCCTCCCAAAGGTGAGAATCAAGTAATGTACCTTCTATCTGTGAGTCAAAAACCTGAACCATTATACTGACCCTCAATCATTAGCTGTATATACTCTTTTTCATCCATTTCCATTCTTTTCTTCTTTTGTACTTATCCCTTTAAAATTTCTGTTTCTGTCTTTTTACCATTTTACCTATAGAATTCTTTTTTACTTTCACTACATCCCAATTTATGTCTTCTTCATTACTTATTTCAGAACTTCTTCTGTGTCTTCTTTATTATTTTTCCTTATCCATTTTTTCTTCTATTACTACTGCTTCTAAAATTTCTTCTCTTTGTTCATTTTCTTCCCTTTCTTTTTCCTTACTGTAATTTTCATTTTTGCAATCCATCTATAAATGTTTAATTCTGTTACATTTATAACATTTCAAATCACATTTCTCCCCACAAATATAACATTTTCTTTTGTCATAGTTACTTAGCAATGCCCTTCTTTTCCATAGACAGAAAAAAAACATGTTTTTGGTTGTCACTAGTATTTTATGACATCCCATTCCTCTCCATGTTTATCATACTTGGTATATGTATAATTTTTTTCTCTTTCTATTTTAATGCAATGTTATAATCCAGGCCAATGTTCCCTCACCCCCCTTTGTCATAAACTTTGCAATGTCTAGTACCTATTTACATAAAGTTTTTAAATATCCTTTCAAAGTTTCTCTTTCTATCTCTGTTCAAAATAGTATGTGAATTTTATTTTTTGTTTCCCTGTTAAATGCCTTTATCACATAAATATTCTATGGGTTACAGTCTTTCTTTTTCTTATATTCTCCAAGAAAATTTTCCATTGAAAAAAAACATTCTCAAATATAATGTTGCAAAATTTTTCATTATTAATAAGAATAAATGTTCTTACTTCTTGTGCTTTTACACCCAAAGGAGCTATTGAATCATTCCTTACCACTTACTTCCATTTTTCTTTTTCTTCTGCCTTTTTTTCTGCTACTCTTTACATTTCTCTGCATATGTTTTCTTTTCCATCTCACCTCTATTCATCAAGATTATCTCTGCATCCCTGTGTTGTATTTTCTCCAAAATGTGCCTATACAAAACATCTTATTCATTTTCTGGCCCACTAAGCACTACCATATCTTTAAGTACACGGCTTTCACCAACTTATAACATCTCCCACTCGCTTCCATAAAAATTCCACTTCCAGCTCCATCATAGACTGGATCCTTACCAATTCCCCCCACAAGTACCACAATCCCACCACTTTACCTGACTCCCTCAGTGATCATCTCCCTACCACCATCTAAACCCCACCTTATCAAGGACTGTCAAAAACTATCGACTTTTAATTCACCCCAGTTTAACTCCATTCTCCACAACATAGATTGGTCCATCCTAAAACATCTCCCCCTAAACGATGCTGTAAGCACTTTCAATAGCATCTCCATAAATACTCTAAACTCCTTAGCTCCCTCTAGGAAGATCAGAGTAAAATCATTTCCTGTCTCTTCCTAGATCTCTCCAAAGCCTTCGATACTGTCTCTCATCCTTTACTATTATCCAGACATGCAAATCTCCACCTATCCCCCTCCACACTTGCCTGGCTTAATAGTTACCTATCTGACCAGGAACAATCTGTCAAATGGCTCTCATCCTCCTCACCTTTCCTTCCCATCCTCCTCACCTTTCCTTCCCATCTCCATTGGTGTTCCCCAAAGCTCCATCTTGGGACCCCTTTTGTTTAACATCTTCACCAATGATCTTTACACCTCATGCAAAGAATCCTCCCTTATTCAGTATGCCGACGACTCCACACTTATATCCATCTCAAATAACATTCCTGAACTACACTCCCTGACCCAACAGGCCCTACTATCCACTGAACAATGGCTCTCTCACAACCTATTGATCCTAAATCCCAAAAAGACCAAGCTCCTACTTTTCCTTCCCCGTTCTCTTTATCATCACAAAACCTCCTTTTTTATTACATCTTCTAACAATACAAACATCCAACCTGACACCCACACAAAACTCCTAGGGGTCATTATCGATGATGAACTCAAGTTCAACCTACACATACTCCAATGTATAAAAAATACAAACCAGAAACTAGGTCTGCTATATCGTAACAAAAAATTCCTAACCCCTGAATCTAGACTTACCCTGCGCCAGGCACTCCTCCTCCCCTCCCTCTTATACGCAGCCCCAGTTCTCACCAATATCCAGGCCTCCACTCTAAACAAACTGCAACAGACTTACCATAAATAGCCAGATTCATTACTAACTCCCCATACAACTCACACCACTGCATTTCTTTAAACTCTCTTCAATGGCTTGAACTTCCCCAGTTTCTGCTATCTTATCAATTTCATATGCTACACTCTATTCTTTATAAACGCTCCTTCTGTCCATCGCTATCTTCCTTAGTCTCCATCTACATCCCATCCCGGACCCTCCATACTTCTAACCAACAATTGACATCTACCACCCAAAAAGGTCAGTAGGCAAACTACTCTACAAACACTCCCTTGCCCATGCTTGGAACAAGCTTCCCCTTGACTTACGTTCAATCTCCCACACCTCACACTTTAAAAATGGACTAAAAGCTTATTTTATCAATTCCAGAACCTGCCCTTGCCATGACCCTACCTAGTCTTCCTTCCCTTTATGTACCCTCAAAAGGAACATACTTAGTACCTCATTACACCTTTCTCTCCAATGTGTCTACTATGCATTTGCACAATTTTATACAAACAAAAAAATTTTTATTGTTGACCTATTGAACTATATCAATGTAAAATTGTTACTTAGCTTCTTTTTAATGCAACTTTAACTTTATGCATGTAACCCAACATATATGTGAATTGTTTTGCTATAACTGCTATTATATCAATATTGTTTAAAATTGTACTTGTTTTAAAATGTATTACTGGAGCTTTTCTCCTCGGGTCTCCACTGAAAATGGGCCACAAGCCCAGTTGGACAAACCCGGTTAACAAATGTCAATAAATAAATAAATAAATAAGTAAATCATAACACAACCCTCCTGATTGGAAGTTTGTAATTATACATCCATCATTTGGTCACTCATCTCCATCAAACAGATTTCTTTGAAACATCTCAGAATCCCATACACATTCTCCGGTCTTAATGTTTACTTTCTCCTCCATTTCTCTCACTACTCAATTATCTTTTTCTCTCTCCATCTGCCTCCCTGTTTTTCTAGGCTACCTCTGTACCTGGAATGTAAATAGGAAGTGCTCCTGCACAATGGATCCCACTTGCAACAATAATGAGTAAGGGAAGTTCTTCAATGCCTTGGCCAAATTTTCCCTAGTAGTATGAATACCACCTTAGGTCTGCCCTTACAAGATGCTACTAGCCCAGTGGGACAAACTGGTTAACAACAAAAGATGAGGCAGGATTCAAGAGTTGATTGCCTGAAAATGTGGGTACTATGTCTCAAGAAATGGCTAAGTTATGGTCATTTGGTGAAACCCCTTATTAAATAATATGAGAAACAATATTTTCAATTTCTAGTTAGATTTAAAGAAACAAATGTGTACCTAATGTAGCAAGAAGAAAGATACTATATTTATTTAACATTTGTTAACCGGGAAAGTCCGACTTGGAACAAAGCCAAATTTCAGCAGAGGCCCGGGTAGAAACACTCCAGATGCATGTCTTTGTAATGTGGGAGGAAACCGGAGCACCCAGAGGAAACCCACACAACTGCAGGGAGGACATGCAGACTCTGCACAGAAGGCATCCCAGATGAGAATCGAACTGGAAAACCTCTTGCTGTGAGGCGACAACACTACTGCTGCACCACTGTGCCGTCCATATGGCCTCAGCAATTCCAAATTGTAGATGGGGCTCAAGAGCTGAGTGGTGGGTTAGAGAGACTGGTGGGTTGAGTTGAGGAATGCAGATTAAGTAGGTTGTTTTGCTTATGCAAGTGAATTATTTAATAAAGATGACAGTTTACTTTGACACTGGAACTTCATGTTGTGGAAATGTGCAGTAGAAGAAACAGTAGCAAAGACAGTTTCTGACTAATAAAGAATTAGAACTGCTCCATGAGTTAGTAGATTGTGTTTTTTATAAAGTGAAGTGGGTTGCTGAATCTGTTGTGTAATGAGCAGCTGCAGAAGACATTTTGGGACCTAATTAGTGACTAGAGAATTTAAGAAAAATGGAAGGCAGTTTTGTTTATTTCAAAGACCATAGTGGAATGTACAGTAAAAGAGCCACTATGTGAGATCATTAACACTGGATGATATTATAAAGCCTGGTATTTGAATGGTGTGTGTTAGGAGATATTATTTTTACCTTTAGGAAAAAAACTCACAGCTTGAAATACATATGACAGTAAGAGAATTGTCATCCCCATTGTCACTAATGAGGCAGTTATACTGTGGGACTTGGCAGCGCCTACCTTCATTGTAAAGGAAACTAGGCTTGCATGGATGCCACAGTGCATGGAAGAGGACTTTTTTTTTACTTTAATAATTACAAGACTGAACTAGGATATAGTAGCTTTTTGCATAGTTTATGCACTTTGTTCTTAGTTTTGATTCTTGACTGGGGTGCCTTCTGTTTGGAGCCTGTACATTTCTCCTGTCCTCACTTACTACATCCCAAAAGCATACCAACAGGCAAACTGACAAGCTTCTGAACTGCCTGTACATGTGTGCTTGGGGGATACTTTACATCGACATTCTATGATGAACTGGTATTCAGTCCAGTATTACTATCACTCTTCCATATTCCTATTGATTAGTAGGATAGATATCAGCGCTTTTATTATCCCCCTGTGACCCTGAATATCATATGGTAGGCATTAAAGAAATTAGCGAGTTAGAAATTGAACTAGCAGTATGTAAAGAAGTAAATCTCACAGGTTCCCCCCCTCCCCCCACCTTCAGTCTTGAGAAAGTGGACACCCCTAAAATTACTCTCAAGGGGGTCTCTGCTGATGGTGCAGAAATGTATATGTGGCAGACCAGAGGATTTACTAAATAATGTGGAGCTTTAGCATTGTTTCGCTGTAACCCCCTAATTATTCTCAATGACTGCCTGCATTTACAGACCATTATTCAGATTACTCAGTTTAATGGTCAGCACTAAAACTGCTGTCTATACAGCTTGATGTAAAGTTGCTTCTGGCAATTATATGATAACTTTTTCCCCTCATCACAGGAAACACTTTTTCCATGTGTCTCTCAACTTACATTCCGATCTTTGTCACTGACTCTGTGAGAAAGACTTGATGCACTGAAAATCAATCAGAACAGTTTAGCCCCCAGATGAATGTGCATTTAAGTAAAAACAGAATAGAGCATGAAACTCCTGTCTTTTAAGAGCACCTGAGCTAACTAATGTGCCACTTGATCATGGATCCAAGACAGCATATAAACTATATACCTCCTCAGTGCCTTCACTTACTGCTGAGAATGTTTTCATATCACATTTGCCTTCTTGAGTATTTACATTATACGTTGATTTGCCGTTGAGTATAGTTATCTTAGGTGGGGCATACATTTTCCTAAGCATTCTAGACCACAGGAAAACACCGGTCAATATATATTTTTTGTTTATTGATTCAAAATGTGACAGTAGATATCAGCAGATCAGTGCTTTAAGGAACATTCCAACAAATCTGCAATGTAAAACTTGTTTTCCTTTAAAAGCTATTACTGTATTCCTAAACACAATAATAGCATTGTTTTGGATAACATCTGTCCGTGTTGTTGTTTCTTGCTGTGCAGCTATTTGCATCTTGATTTAGTAAGTGTGGGAGGCACACTGCACTTAGTTTTGTTCCCAAGTGCAGCCCAGAGCAGAGCTGGAAGGGGAGTACACAGGTTAACAGGTGTGAACATTTGATATGTTGTTATATTGAATGAACTGGTGGAAGTCCAGAGGGTGCTGACCCATAAATAAATTCACCTTTTAATTCCAGAAGTTATTGCTAAACTGCTAAGAAGTATTTAATGTTAGTGTTTATGAAAGTAGCCCAAAAAAGTTGCTGTAGAGGTATGAATGAAAGCAGACAGCGCAGACACTGTGCAGAGTCATTTGCATAAAAGAGGAGGAAATCTGTAAGACTGAACAACTAACATCTAATACTAAGAAAGAGAAATAGAAATGATTTGCCTTAGAGAAGACTGGTGCTCTGGATCTCTCAGGAAAATGAACCTTTTATCTCCAAAAAAGATGGGATAAGAAGTAAAATTTAGTAACTAACAGCAAAGGGATTAGAAAATAGTAATCGTTAATATTATACATATGAACTGTAGTGCTCATTACCAACTTGCTACAAAGTGTATGCCTTGTGGTTCTGCATGTAAAACATTTAATGCACAAAATAATCAGTGTGGAAAAAACGTGCATCTAATTCTTTGCTACATTATTTTAGTTATTGAAAGCATAGGAAATGCAACTAGATGTACACATGAGCAATATTCGTGCAGAAAGGGCTAAATGGCAGTGGAGATGAAACTGTGCATTGTACGAGCAGGTTGCAGAGGCATATAAAACTAAATTCACTTGAAAGAGAATATAGAAAAACAGTATATGGGAGCAACATGCTTTCTCCTTGAATCAGGACAGAGAACACAGCTGAAATGTGTGTGTCATTGTTTGTGGTGTACAAAGGATAGGAAGAGAAGGAGGATGAGGAAGCTAAAGGGGAGATGTAAGGCTACGGTGAAGCGACCTAAATCAGACTATATTATTTTTTATGTAGGTTTGTTGGTAACTGGATAACTGAATCAAATCCAGCAGATTCTTTTCAGCCACAATCCAAGCCAGTGGCCTTTGGTTAAAAAATATAATTACACACTGGAAAAGCATTACAAGAAAGCACACATGGAATGAATAAGTTATAGTGTAGTGCAAGCCCAAAGAACGGTAAGTAGTTTATCTAAGGTTGAAAGTAATAAGCTATAGTAATGTGTATAGAGAATGTACAGTTATGATCACTCGAAGTATGCATCACTGCAAGTGCTACAAAGTGGATACTGTTGCAGTGTATATCAGGAAGATTATGCTGATATATGTGATAACTGAAACACCCACAGAGGTACCTTACTAAAAGGATACAAGGCCTAAATAACATGTCTTACATCGACTGACACAAATCTTGTCACTATACTCGGTGTCCTGCAGACTGCTAAGGAGTGACCTGTGTCTGGCATACAAGACATCCCTTAACACACTACTGATGGATTTACTGCACATCAGCAATCAAATGGCAACAGATCTACTTGGTCTAGGGATCTAAACCTCTTTTGCAACATCGGCAGAATGGTATATCTCACAGAGGATACCACAGCTCTGACACAGACTCCCCATCCACATAAAACAAAGTTCACCCCTGACCATATTGAAGCACAGCTATGGATGGGAAACAGAACATTTACCGCAGGACTGCCCTGGTAGTAGTAATGTACAGAGACAGCTCCTAAATGCTTTATCCCATGCATGGGTCCCCTCAGATTATCAGTGGTATGATCTCAGTTATTCCTATTAGAGGCAAAATATAATTATCGACCATGGGATGAGTAAGGTCATTCTCTAACCAAAGAGGATAGGTTAATTTGAACACAGAAAGGGAAACTGGCTAGGCTTAAAATGGCCTGAAAGGGCAGCTAGCCTACTACTTACCTATGAACCTACAGTATATACATGGAGTTGGAGGTTTTGCATGCCCAGTGACCTTTTTAGAAGGTATCAGCATTTCTCAGAAAACATAAAATCTTCTAAGCTGGCTGTGTGAACAGGGCAGATACATGGAACAGAAAGGTCTGTCATGGATCCTTACTCTGGTAAATTTGTTACATGCAGTCAGTAGCAGACAAGAGGAAGGTGTGCATCTGTCAGACAGACAGGGCCGGTGTTAGCATTTTGGGGGCCCCCAGCAAATGTCAAGTTGGGGGGCCACTTTCAGTCTAAGTATCCCCTGTCACTGCCACTACGTCTATCCATCTTTTTTTAGTTCATGCTGCAGGCTTTGTATAGTACACACACACCCTGTGCTACACATGATCTTTCCAAAAAAAACCCCAGCACGATGTGTGCATTGATAAAAATCAGTGATATTTTACACACACACACACACACACACACACACACACACACACATATCGAATTAGAGTAATATGTCCCAGGTCATATTACAGTCCTGTTCAGGTTAAAGAGTATAATTGAAAATTAATACATTTTTCCTCAGGTACCTAAAGCTGGCTATGTTGTTAATTTTAGTGAAGAGGATGTCCACACACAGGGGGCTTAAGGCTGCTGGATATATATATCATTGGTAAAATGTTGTGAAATTGTATTGTAAACCTTACCAAAAATACTACTACTATAACTAAAGAGAAATTTTGATTTGAATAAATATAATAGTTATTATTACTACTAGCTTTTGTTGGTCTGACAGACATGTTACAAAATATCAAGATAACATAAGTTGCAGTGATGCAGACAGAGCACTGCCTGAAGCAACAAAGGTAGGCAGCCTATCAGTAGGATCATGAGGGAAGTGCTGCTGCAAACCATCTGTCTGGATGTACAGACGAACATGCAGTGCAATGTCGTGAAGCAAAGAAAGATGGGCTAATAAAGAGAAAAAGCTAGCAGTAAGGAGCACAACATAAATGTTTGCAATGATAGCAGATCCAGAGCTGACAGGATAGATGTCATTGTGTTATATGGCACTGCACTTTTTATTTGAATTCTATATTCATCCCTCCTGTTCATTCAGTGTTACTTATAAGCACTGTGCATCAGCAGCTGACCGCTTTCATGGCTTCTCCTACAGCCTGTGATGGTGTCTGCTATGACTTCACATCATTCTGTCTTTACCAGCTCAAGCACTCCTCCTATCTTTCCTCTTGTTAACTTCATTGAAATCTACCCTTTGACCTTTGTGCCAAACTATCCTTGTACCTTTCTGTGTTTGGTTACCTCATCCTGTAGTCCACACTCCTTATATTACATTCGTACAATTATGAAACTAGACATAATACTCTTTTGGACTGTCATATATTTAACGTTCATATTTATTGAGTTATTTAAAACCAAAAATTACAGTTCATTTTGTGACACAAACTTATAAGTTATAGGCTAAGTATTTTATTTCTGTATCATCACATATTATCACTTAAGCTACTTTAAATGTATAGCCACTTAGCTAAATCCCCGCCCCAGAAGTAACTGCCCATCTTCTGCTGAGATACTAAGTCATTTTTTCGAACAATCCCTTTAACCCTACATTCCTCCTCATAGCATTACATAACACTCAGCCTTTCTTAAACTTCTAGAATTTCCAAGCCTTCTCAGAATCCTACTTTATTCATTACACTCAACAAAGCTACTGAGGGTTTCCCAAGAGTTTCCAGTTTCCCCACCCAGTCACTCACTGGCTGTGAAACTGGAAGAACTGTGGATATGTTATAATATTAGAAAATTATAAGAATAGAAATTTAGTCTGTATATTTATTTCACATCAACAACATTAGGAGATTACAAGATTTTATAGGAGCAAAAAATTACTTTGCATACTTATTTCACAGCAGCAATGTGAGAAAATGTCAAAATGCAGAAGTCATTTTGTAGGCTGTTGAAATCCTATGAAAGTTGTTTACTGATGTCCTTCATGGTTCACTGTTGCAGTCATCACTGTAGGGTTCTTCCTGCCAGCAGCAGCCCCCGATCAGCCAGAATCCCAAAGTCTGGATCGGGCGCCAGCTGAGGTCGCATTTATCCTGACGTCAATGCGCCGGAAGGTATATAGACCTCAGCTGACGCCATTTCCCCAGTCTTTCTTGCCGCGCGGTGCCCTTTGCACTTCACTGATGCTGGTCGGCCTGTTCCTGTTTGTTTTTGGATCTAATCCCAGGTTTTTCATTTTTTACAGATAAGTACTCCATTGGGGAGGTCTTTTTCTTGCTCCAGTCAGATGTCAGAAAAAGTTAATACTTGTATTTCTTGAGGGAAGCAAATACCTCATAGGGATTTTCACTCTTACTGTATTCCCTGCCTGGGTCCTGACCACAACGTTGCTAATTGTGTGTTTTGTGCTAGATTTAATCAGCAAACTATTAGGCGCAGATATAATTTTGCCTTTTACTATTTTGGAAAAAGGTTTAATTATAACATGTCTTCAGATTCTTTTCCGGCTTCTGGGGTGTGTAAGAGGTGCAGGGATGCAGACAGGCCTCCAAGGTCCACAGCAAAGGATGTTACTCAGTTATTGCCAGTTGCTGGTTCAACGGTCGTCAGTGAGGTGCCTTTACAGCCCCTGTCGTCCACCTCTTTTGAACCAATTGCCTGTACCAACTCCGGTGTGGAGCTGATAGGGTCTTCAGAATTGCCAGGGACTGGACCTTCGGATACTGCTCCCTTAGTTGGGTCCGGAGCAGGTAAGCAGGTATGCTATGATCAGGGGTTCTCATCCCCCTCCTGATAAGAAGCCTAGCTTACAGTCTGATTATGATTCTTCAGACCAAATTTCTGTTTCTTCTTCTTCCCTTGAGCAGGATTATGCTTTTCCTCTTTATGAGGATTCTGATGCTGAAGATTCCTTTCCTTCCACCTCTCCTCCTGAGGATTATTCTTTTGGTGAAACTTTGCATGATATGAGGGTGCATTTTCACTGGGAAAGGCAGGAATTCTCTGAATCCAAGAAAAGGCTTAGGGATTTTTTTCTTCTCCCACAGCATAGGCCTCTGGCTATTCCCCCTGTATTGGACATTGTTGATGATGTTTTTTCAGAAGCTTCTCTCTCCTGATTCTTTTCCCCCTACTCCGGCCAAACCGGATAGGTATTATAGGGTTACAGATTCTCATAAATGTCTTTTTAAAAATCTTTCGCCTGATCCGGAAACAATTTCTCAGGGTCCTAAGGGTGTTAAAGCGGCCTCTGCTAAAAATCCTATTCCCTTTGACCGAGAGTCCAGGGTTTTTGAGAGATGGGGTAAAAAGGTTTATACTTCTGCTACATTGTCTATTAGGGCTTTGAACTGTCAATTTCATATGCTGAAGTATCAGCAATACCTTTTATCTGTATTTCAACAAAAGATGTCAGCTGTGTCTATTGGTGCAGATAATCAGGACTTACAGGATTTATTGTATGCTATTGAACAAGTGGGTAAACATACCCTGCATTGTGGTTTTGATTCTTTGGAAGCTTCTTGTAGGGCTGCAACAACTGGCACTGTTATTAGAAGACATGCTTGGTTAAGAGATCAAAGCTTGCTGGATCAGATTAAAGCCAAACTTTTGGATGCCCCTTTGCAGCATGATGTTCTGTTTGGGTCCAAAGCTGAAGAGGTATTGAAGAAAATGGAAGACAAAGCCAAATCTATGCAGACGGTTAAGGATTTTCTACAAGTGCAACCTCCTAGATTTAGCAGACATTGGCCAACTAAATCTTGATCCTTTCCAGGCTCGGACAGGTCTCAGAGAGGCAGATTCAGGCATTCCAGAGGTAGGGGACAATCACAGTCCCATTTTAGGAATAGGCAGTGGAGTGCCCCCTCTTCCAAGGGAGGTGAAGATAAGTCTCAACCCTACCGAAAACAGTCTTTATGACTCTCCCTTTCTGGTTCCTGGAGCTCCTCTCCTGGAAGCTCCTTTGGGGGGAAGGGTTTCTGTTTTTTATCAAAATTGGAGCCACATAACCCGGGACAAATGGGTTCTGGACATAGTCTCGAGAGGTTACAGATTTCATTTCCACACTATGCCAAAACCGAATGGTTGGCCAAACCTGCCATATCATCAGTGGGCGGAGGCACAACGACAGGTTCAGTCCCTCCTGGCTATGAGGGTCATAGAATTGGTACCAAATTTAGAAATAGGGCAAGGTTTTTATTCCAGACTTTTCCTGGTTCCCAGGAAGGAAAATTCGTGGAGACCAATCCTAGACCTCTCTGTGCTAAACACCTTCCTAGATATACCAAAATTCAAGATGGTCACTCTGCAGCAGCTGCCTATGTTGGGCAAGAACGCTTGGATGGTGACTTTGGACTTAAAAGAAGCTTACCTGCATATTCCTATAAGGCAAGAGTGCAGAAGGTATCTGCGTTTCAAAGTGGGCTCAAAACATTACTAGTTCTCTGTGCTGCCCTTTGGCTTATCTACTGCGCCCAGGGTCTTTACGAAGTACCTGGCACCAGTAATGGCGTTTTGCAGACAGACGAGGATTCAAATTTACCCTTATCTGGACGACTGTCTTCTTCAAGTGGACGACAAAGACACTCTACTTCGGCATCTAGCTTTTGTGCAGCATCTTCTTCTGTGCCTCAGTTTCACAGTGAATCTAAAGAAATCAAATCTGGTACCCACACAACAGATTACTTTCCTGGGTGCTCTTCTGAGTACTTCAACCCAGATGGCTTCCTTGACACCAGACAAAAAAGTGCAACTGGCTTCTTTTTTCCGACGCCTGGCTTCAATGAAACAGCTGACTGCAAGAAAAATTCTGCAGGCTTTGGGTTACATGGCCTCCTGCATTCTGCTAATACCATATGCAAGGCTGCATATGAGGAAACTGCAGTGGTACCTCAAGAGTGTCTGGTCTCAGCATTACCACAGTTTGGAAACAGTGGTCATGATTTTGCCTTGTCTCCAGCGAGAGTTTCTTTGGTGGGCCGAAGCCTGTCTACAGAACAAGGGGAAGCCTTTTTGTCCTCCACTGACTGACCATGTTCTGACAATGGATGCTTCAGATTATGCCTGGGAAGCCCACATGCACAGGAGACGTCTTCAGGGTGTTTGGATGAAGGAACAAATGCACCTGCACATAAATTTGAAGGAGATGCTAGCTGTACAGAATGCCCTGATAGCCTTCAGGAACCTTCTTCTACCAGGACAATTGTTGATATGGACAGACAACACTACAGTGATGTGGTACATCAACAAGCAGTGGGGCTCTCACTCTTACCCCCTGTGCAGATTAGCCATGAATCTCTGGTACACTGCTCTGATCTGCAGTGTCAACTTACAGGCGCAATTCCTGCCAGGGAAAGACAACACTCTGGCAGACGCCTTGAGCAGACGCATTTCAGATCCACACAAATGGATGTTGGATGTTCGGATATTCAGGATGCTTATAAAGGCTTGGGGATGTCCGGACATAGATCTCTTTGCATCACCTCAGAATCATCAACTTCCAACATTCTGCACAAGGACCTACCACAAACTAGCATGGAAAGTGGATGCCCTCTCATTCAGTTGGAAACACCTCTCAGTATATGCTTTTCCTCCCTTTCCTCTTCTACCTCGGGTACTTCTGAAGATAAAACAGGACAGACCGCACATGATTATACTGGCTTCCAATTGGCCTCGGCAATTCTGGTATTCCACTCTGATGACCTTGGTTCAGGAGCCTCCCTGGATTCTGCCTCAAATCCCTCATCTACTGTCTCAACGGGACGGCCGGATACTGCACAGTCATGTCAAGACTGCATCTAGCTGCCTGGCGGATCCAGGGTCTGTAAACACCTCTGCCCTTTCCAAACAGGTATTGGATGTAATCCTTGAAGCTAGACAGCCCAGCACTAGAAAATCTTATGCGGGAAAATGGAAAAGATTTTGCTCCTGGAGTCAAGTCCAGGGTGGTGATTCTTCTGTTCCGAACATTCCTCTGATTTTACAGTATCTGACAGAGTTATTACATACGGGCATATCTTTTTCGTCTATTAAGCTTCATGCTTCTGCTATTTCTGCACATTACGATACAGATCCTCCAATTTTTTCTCATCCATTACTTAAACAGTTTCTTAGAGGGGCTAAGAATATTCGGCCCCCTATAAGGGCTCCTGTTCCCACTTGGGATCTTAACTATGTTTTGGAGAAATTTACTTTGTCTCCTTTTGAACCTGCAGCTTCCACGGATTTAAAACTTTTGTCTTGGAAAACTGCTTTTCTTTTAGCTATTACCTCTGCTAAAAGAATTTCGGAATTGCAAGCACTCATGGCTGTGGAACCCTTCCTTATTTTTCATCAGGACAGGGTATCTCTATGGACTAATCCCACATTTATGCCCAAGGTGGTTTCAGCACTGGCCTTGAATCAGTCTATTTATTTGCCTACCTTTTATCCTAATCCTTAAAGTAAGGAAAAAAGTCTTTTGCACTCTCTAGACATGCACAGGCAGCTTCGTCTATACCTAGACAGGACCAAGATATTCCTGAAATCTGATCAGTTGTTTGTCGCTTATGCTCCTACTGTTCATGGGAAAGCAATCTCTAAGCAAACTATTTCCAAGTGGATTGCCCATTGCATCAAGTTCTATTACTCTTATCATGGCAATCCGGTTCCTGTTAATGTTAGGACTCATTCTACCCGGGCTACTGCTACTTCAGCAGCATTTCTTTGTGGGGTTCCTACCAAGGATATTTTGGAAGCTGCTACTTGGAGTTCTGTACATACTTTTTCTAAGCATTACAAATTCCCTCTCTATTCTAAATCCAGGGCAGGTTTTGCTTCTGCGGTTTTGCAAGGTTTTGTGACCGCTCCCTCTGTTTCTCCTCCAGCCACCATTTCTTAGCTTTGGGACTCAACCCTACAGTAATGACTGCAACAGTGAACCACGAAGGACATAGTACAGTTGTGTACTCTTACCATAAATGTAGATGTTCGAGTGTGTTCACTGTTGCAGTCCGGGTTACCCTCCCTCCTATCCCCTCTTTTGTTTTTTCCCTGAGTATTGTCTGTTATGAAGTATTTTGGCTGTTGAGGTTTTGGGCATGGTTTCCTTTTTAGCCTTTTCTTTCTGGGCACCTGACTTCTGGGGCAAGAAAAACTGGGGAAATGGCGTCAGCTGAGGTCTTTATACCTTCCAGCGCATTGACGTCACGATAAATGCGACCTCAGCTGGCTCCCGATCCAGACTTTGGGATTCTGGCCGATCGGGGGCTGCTGCTGGCAGGAAGAACCCTACAGTGATGACTGCAACAATGAACACACTCAAACATCTACATTTATGGTAAGAGTACACAACTGTACTTTATAATATTTTAGGAACTGTCTGTGAAAAACAATCTGAGTGTGTGATGTAACTGGGTCAGTAAGAAATTAAGGTAAACTACATGTAGACTAAATGAAGCAGGGCATCATCTCATACTGAAACAAGCTACCCAAGTCATCACAGTGTGTAAGACTCAGTTCTACACTAACCAATGTGCATAAATAATACTTCAGACATCACACTTCTCAGATGTCAAAATCATACTCAGTAGGGAAGCATACACAATCTGAATATTGCTTTTAGCAATATTGCAGAACATCTCTCAGCTTGAGATAATTATCTAAAGGAACAAGCCTTGCACTACAGTTACAATTATATATGAAACTTAATATGTGGTGCAAGTAGCAACTCAATTACTCTCTAAGACTGGTGAAAAGATAAGCTTGTTAAGCACCTTTCTGATGTCAAAAAGGTGTTTTACCAGTTGTTACACTCCTCATCAGTGTCATTAATCACTAGTCTTGTACTTAACAGTGCTCAGTAACCATAGGAGAAGAGCACTGGTAAGCTATTAAGCAAGCAAAGATGCCTGACAGGGTATGTGTAACTGTAGAAATAACACATGCCCAGGGGTGTTCTGAGGCCTGAAGCCACAGGCTGAAGGCCTCTACACCCCTGGAAGGACATTATTTTCATCTGTCTAATTGACTGCATTTGGTTGATATATAGGGATGGTCAACAAGCATCATGCAGGGGAGTATTGCCTTCCCCAGGGATTGTGCGAGCCCTGAGTTAGTATATATAATTAGCAGCAGTGTGGAAGCTGTGTGAGGTGGGGGGGGGGGGGTGTGCTCTGCAAAGAGTGATGCTATTTTGTTTTTTCTCTGTGTAAATTACATGTGCCAAAGTTCTTTCTGAGCACATACATGACAACATGTCACCATTTATTTTATTAATTTTTTGCAGTCAACATTTCTGAGGTCAATTTATGGGCTACAGTGAGTAGACCTATATATATATATATATATATATATATATATATATATATATATATATATATATGTATAGAGAGAGAGAGAGATGTATATATATGCACACACACACACAGATATACATACATATATATATATATATATATATATATATATATATATATATATATATATATATGTAGGTGTAAAATAGTTCCTCTGCCTAATGTTTCAAACTTGATGTAGTGAATGTAGTTGTTGGAGTGAGTAGCTCACATCCAAAATATAAGTTATGTAAGTATTTAATGACTAAACACACACACACACACACACACACACACACACACACACACACACACACACACACACACACACACACACACATACACTCATTCTCTCACACACATACACACCAACTGCAAACACTTTCATCCTGAGAGGCATCCATTCATGTCTCATATTAATAAATAAAAAAATCTCACTACACCCTCCTCCCTTTACTGTGCTTAATTTAGACCATAGTGCTTCTCTATATAATTACTTCCTAGATAAATCACTGAAGATTAAAGTCTGCCAAGAATGCCATACATTAAAAAGTTTCATATTTCTGTGCTGATGGACTGCTTGCTGCAATCAGCACTATCTGTCTGTCTCTCACTTACTCTATTACACACACACACACACACACACACACACACACACACACACACACACACACACACACACATACACCTACATGCGTGCACACACACACAAACACACACTCTGTTATATGCAATCAGAAATGTACACATGCAAAGACATTTACTGTTTTCTTTTTATTTATTTAAAAATCAGAGCATTGTTTAGTAAGCATAAAAACATGGCAGTCATTTGTTTATTTCTGTTTGAAGTTTTATTGCAGCTTAATTTGCTGCTGTGAAATGGTGGACTCCTTTTTGAGTGTGCATTGTATGTGCATTACCGTTCTCCTGCAAAATGTTCATTCTCCACTCGGGGTTGAGATGCACAAGTCACCCGTTCTCCAAATCAACTTACGTACTTTATTCAGACTTTTACACTTAATTTGGATTTTTTTTTCTTTTTTATAAGACTAAATGAAGTGTGGAGCAAGTAGTGCTTTACAAAAAAATAACAGACACCATCTTTTCAACCATAACCCAGGAAGTTAGATGTTCTTAATATGGATACTGAGTCTCACATCTCAAGCTTCACTCTCGGAGTGATTTTCTTGACATCAGTGTGTTGAAGACATGGCATCCTGTGTATGATTGGAGAGTGAATCATAATGCTCAATGACTACTGCTGGTATAGTTAGTGTGCACAGCAATGTATCAGTGTAGAATACCTTAGCAGAATGCAGTAAGAAAGATAAGGATGGCACCTAACTATGACTTACCAGATGTTTGTGCACTTTGTAGTATGCACAGTAGTGAATGGACCATAAGTAAAAATGGGGAAAGGGAAATGCAGACTACAATATATTGGAATATAGAATTGAAAGTCCTCATTCCTCGTTGCACACACGTGAAGGCCTGTGTGTGTGTGTGTGTGTGTGTGTGTGTGTGTGTGTGTGTGTGTGTGTGTGTGTGTGTGCGCGTGTGTGTGTCTGTACAGTCATCCCCTAAAAGGCAGTCCTGGTGCTGAAAGTGTTACTTTACTTGTTGGAGAAGGACTTAGACAAATGACTTTCTCTTTAAGATTCATAAACATTACAGTTTGCAAAAAAGTTCTTTTATAATCCTGGAATCAGACTATATCCTTGTCCGGAGATGAACATTGTCTGTTTCAGTAACATTTACTAGGAAATATTCAGAAGCAGAATTAAGACCCAGTTTATCTCTGTAACAAGAAGTCAGGCCCTGTTCAGTTTGTAAGGAAGAGAGCTATAAGAAAATGTCAGGTCAAGTGTGCGCAACACCCAGATGGCTTGCAGAAACAGAACATATAGATATGAATTTAATGCTTATTAGTCTATTGGGGTCTATATTTTATCATCAAAGGCTTAAAAAAGCGAACAATGAGTAATCGACCCTATGTAAGCGAAAGCTTACAATCTCGAAAGCTCAGAACAGCGATTTTTTTCCAAGGGAAAAAAAAAAAACACTGTTCCAAAAAAAAAAAAAAAGAAAGAAAGAAAGAAATAATTGAAAGAATACATAAAGTGGGGGGCTTCGCCCCACCCACCCCCCTACTTAAGTATACCAACTCTGAGATCGCACTACAGTGCTGAAAACGGCATGGTAACGGAAGCGACCGAGCAAATTCTTTCCCTGTGAAAGAATTTGCTTAAAAGCTGCTTCAGTGTTTTGCCTTTTCATTGTTTTAAGTTCGACCAAGACACATTCGATAGAATGCGTCTTCAGTCATCTAATAGGAACCCGTCTATTGTCTGAAACCCAAGTCAGCAATCCTAGAAGTGAGATCAGTTTCATTTCCCTCACTATTCCAACTTGATCTTCTGAATGGGATGGGGCAAAAAATGAGACCTTGTCCTTACTGATCTTCACTGTAGATGAGCCTGTGTAAGACCCTATAACTCAGACAGGCCTTTACTGAAAAAGAATGAAAGAATAACAGCAAGTCAACATCAACAGCTGATTAACCTTCTATGATGTTGCTGTGCAAGAGATATAGAAAAAAGTACAAAGCTGAGACATTAAAACAAGCAAGCTCTATATTTATAGTCCTGATGATAATAATAATAATGATAATAATAATAATAATGATAATAATAATAATAATAATAATAATAATAATAATAATAATAATAATGATGATAATAATAATGATAATGATAATAATAATAATGATAATAATAATAATAATAATAAAGGTGCAGCAGACCAGTTTAGTTTTTAAAGTAAAATGGCAGTGGCATCTATGTTTTAATATGACCTGTAGTATTGCTAGTCTATTGGTTTCATTCACAAATACTACCGTCTCCTGGCTGATAGACTGGATAATTTACACACCTGATAGGGATGCTAAAAAAATGACTAAATGTTATTTTATTAGAACATTTAAGCATCTACTACTGAACAAGGTTTGGAGGAAGGAGCTAGCTGCCTTGATATGTAACACTACTGAATGAGGTAGAGTAAAGTAGTCCTCATCAGTTCACTCTCAGACTAAGTAATGGGAAGCAAGAAGTTCTCTGGTTCGATTCTTGGCTGGGGTGTGTCCTGTACAGAGTCTGTATGTCCTCTCTGTGTTCACATGGGACTTCCCTGAGTGCTGCAGTTTACTCCCACATTCCTGAAACATGTAGTAGGTGGAATGGATACTCTAAATTGGCCATAGGTGTATGTGTGTGTGTGCGTGTGTGCGTGTGCGTGTGTGTGTGTGTGTGTGTGTGTGTGTGTGTGTGTGTGTGTGTGTGTCTGTGTATGAGTGGTATGAAAGAACAACTGTGGCAAGGCTAGCCACCCAGTGGTGTGAATCTTGGCTCTAAATGATTGTCATTGTTGAAGTGATACCCCGATCCCATGTGCAAAAAATGAGAGAAGTGGTTATGGAAGGATGTATGAAGTAAGTAATGGGAAGACTTATGAGACTGTCATAAAGCTATAAAATATATTTATATAGTTATTCCACAGCAGTACAGGTGGGGAAATGTCCAATGTACAAGTAATCTTACAGGCCACTGAAGCAGTAAGAATGCCTGTTTCAAGAGTGCATGAAATGTATTTCTTCTGAGCTGAGTATTGCAGGCCCAGCATGGCTGAACAGAGCAAGAGCATGCCTTGAGGAAATCAATAACAAGCTAAAATGAGATAAATAGAAACTAAATAAATAAATGTAAAGCAGACCATAACCTTGTACTAAAACAAGTCACAGTTTTGAAAGCTACAGTAACAGGGTTACAGGTATGAGTAGTGCGGAACAGGACGTAGCTCGTACGGATACGGAAGAATCAAGTGCAGGAACAGCTGTAAATCACAGGAACAACACTGAAGTAGCAACACCGTAGGCAGCTATTGTTATACACAATGTCTTTAATACGACCACCATAGGACAAACCAAAAAGTCCACAAAATAAAAAGATGGTTAAGCGCTTTCGATTGGTACAACCAATCTTCCTCAGAACTAATACCTTTAGAAACCATTACATCTTTTATACGTAACAGTAGATACACTTGTCAAAAGGGCGCCAAATCTCTAAAAGCCACAGCATCCTATTAATGCAAATATTCTTAAATAGCTACACTGTTAAAAAATCCTACACATATATAAAGAAAATTGCTTCCACATAATTATAGAATACATTATTGGTCTGACATACAAAATACTTAACATATTATAGGTCTCATGTACCAATGCTTGCACAGAAAAAATCTTTTCTATAAGAAACAAAAACCTATCTAGTTTGTACATAGAAACTATCTGGTTTGTAAATAAAAACTCTAATAATAATACTCTAATAAAAATACTAATAAAATTACATTCACAATACTTCACTAATATATGAATAAGTATAAAGGTCATATACTTAATCATTGCACTATTAATTCATCTACATCTAATAACTATATTATCTAGATGGTTTCTAAAACCTAATAAAAATATATATATATTGTGATAAAAAACTGTAGTAAAGGCTGTTCATAGAATCTCACCTAATGTGCTAATAATGTGTTAATCAACAAGGAAAGGTTTAATGCTGATATGGTCGTTGAGACCAGGGCATCTAGTTGCGTCAGTTTTTATTTGCCATATACTTTCCTTGAGAGCTAATTCATTTTTCCAATTACCTTCTTGCCAATAAATTTGGTCAATAACAGCAAATGTAAACACATGGTTATCCCCTTTTTTAGACACATGCCTGTATAACGCATTAGTGGTATCATGTTTGCTAATCTTATAATAATGTTCATATATTCGTTTTTTGATACTTCTCTCAGTTTTTCCGATGTAATAAGCCGTACATGCTGTACAGCAAGCAAGATAAACCACTCTTTTACTATTGCAATTTCCTCTTCTACATTTAATCACAGTTTTGTTCATGTCAGCTAAGACAACTTTATCTACTTCGTTAATGTATCGACACTGGCGGCAGTTGCCACATTTAGTACTCCCTCGAGTGTACTTAACTTTCCCAGACCTCAACCCATCTGAACGTTCCAGGAGTCTTTTAATATTGGGTGCCACCTTGTATACAATCTTGGGTTTGTTGCCTAACTTAACATCTAAGCCATTGGAGTTAATGACATCCCAGTGTCTATACAAAATTTCCTTAATAAAATTTACATATGGGTTATAAATAAGCACACAAACTCTCTGAAAATTTTCAGTCATTTCGTTAGCCCTAATATTATTTAAGCCATTGATATCACCAAGTAATGGCTTGTATTTGTTACACCATTCAGTAGTAACAAAATGAGAAATTTTCTTGATCATTCTCATCGGATATCCCCTCTTATGGAACATATTGCACAATACATCCAAATCTTCCTTCATAACAACCTCTGTGGAGGACATTCGTGCTATTCTGATGCATTGTCCCTTAATAATGTTTCTGAACATATAAGGCGGGTGGTTGCTATTGTAGGCTATAAAATCATTAGAATATGTAGGCTTTCTAAAGATTCTGGAAGCAAATCCTTCATCTGTATGCCATATAAACGTGTCTAAATATGCAATCTCTTTAGTATTATAATTATAAGTGAATTTGAGAAATTCAGTAGTACCATTCAGGAATTCGACAAACTCATGTATCTCATCCTCAGACCCCTTCCATAATATGAATAGGTCATCCAAAAATCGGGCATAATATTCCACCTTCTCATAGTGTTTGCTCTTGAATAAAAATTCGGTTTCCCATTCTAACATGACCATGTTTGCAAATATGGGGGCACATGAAGCCCCCATGGCCACCCCGGTCCTCTGTCTGAAGAGCTCACCCTGAAACATAATGTAATTGTGTTCCAACACCAGAGACATTAGTTCAGTGAGCAAACAGATCTTATCCCAGGAGAACCCGGAGTATTTTCTAAGACTGTTAGAAAAAAATTCTAACCCCACATCCTTGGGTATACTGGTGAATAGATCTACCACATCGATGGTAATGAATATGTATTCCTTGTTCCATTTATCGGGTGTAAGGTTTTGTAAAAAATGCCAAGAATCTTTCATGATATGGGGCACTACTTTGTATATATGTTTCAACCAGGTATCAATCAGGACTCCTATATTGTAAGTTTTAGATTTAGGTCCTGACACTATAGGTCTATACGGCGGGTCAATGATGGATTTATGAATTTTCGGTATGCCAATAATTTTGGCCACTACTGGATAGTCATTTCTAATGAACTTATAAATATCATCACTTATCCTGTTGTCAATCATATATTCTTCAATAATCAAATCGATCCTTTTGTAACCTATATTGATTTGATTGTGGGATGTAACTTCATAGTTTCCAGAATCATACAGCCAATTATGCATTTTAGAATTATAGTCAGTCGTATAACAAACCACAATACCGCCTCCTTTGTCCGGCTTCATTATACGTAGGTCTTTATTACATATTAAACTATTCAAGCATGTTCTTTCCTCCCGTGTGAGATTATCGAGGCCTAAACTCTTTTTAATACTATTCTTCTTGTAATTAGAAAAAAACCAATATATATCTTTACTCACTGTCCGTTCATAACTAAGAACAGACTGGTTGTTAGGGGGTATAAAAGTGCTTCGTTTCTTAAGGATAGCATGATCACTGGCATTGTCAACCGTACTATTGTCAAAATGAAGAGCCAAGTTGAGCCTTCTGCAATACAATTTCACTTCCTTGATTGTATCTATAAGATTGAAATCAGAAGTAGGTATAAATTTCATTCCTTTACTAATCAAACCTACAAAGTCATTCTCAATTGAGATATCAGTATAGTTATAAACATAGAATCCATTATGTTCAGTCATAATCTTGTGAGAATCCTTTGTATTATCTACCTTATCTAGTGGGGGTAATTGTTCTAGATGATTATGCACCATATTGTTCGACAAAACACTAAGTTGTTCACTGTGTTTCCTTATACTAAAAATAATAGGGTAAATAGGAAGATTATAACATTCAATGTCCCCCTGTCCATAATCAGATAGCTCTTTCTGTGCACCTGGTCTATTGTCTAATTCCATCTGTTGTTGTAGTTCCTTAGTTTGGGTGCTGGGTAATATCTCCCCCCCCGAAAATTCTCATCACCTTTAACACTTCTTGGTCTATCGTGGGTACTATGGACTCTTTCTCTACCTTCATGCCTCCTATCAGAAGGCCAAATGTATGCTCTATTAATATCATAACTTTCTTTGTCCCTTATTAATTTCCTGTTTTTTCTATCAAAAATCACTTTCGTCTTGTCTTGTGTGTCTCTGAACTGTTTATTATACAAATCCTTCCAATTACTAAATTCAGAGTGCCTAATAATGGTGTCATTCATACATTCAACTTCATGAGTCAAATAGCTAAGTTTTTCATCATTGAATTTAATGAGCATTTGAATATATGCAAAGCCAAATTTATCAAATAAATCATTAAATTCCCTTTTGACTTCCTTGCTATGATGTATACCCAAAGGGAGCTTAAAGAATCTAATACCCTTGGGAACTATCCTAGTATCAAGGCATTTAGATAAATAGGCTAAATCCATTTTGGTGTTTTTATATGCAGCCAACTTTTTCCCAAAATCATATATCATGTCCTTTATGGAGTTATGTTGAAAATCATGCATATTGAAATTTTCATTGTTATCCACATTCATATTAGATTCAAAGACATAATCATCAGATAAAAACTGATCCATTAAGGCAATAGACGAGTTAGAGTTATGATTAACATTACATAAATTCTGATTAACATTGCATAAATTCTGCTTTTGTTTCTGCCCTTGCACATCATGTCCTTTTCTAGGAACAGTCTCTTTTCGTAGCACTGGGCTGTTAACTTGCAAAAACACATTACTACTATCATTATGTCCAGTCCATCTTGTGTTACCAAGTCTTTTAATTGCTCTTTTTTCTTTAGGCCTAGCACCATATGTCTCGTGTTTATTTTTGTTTAAACTAAAGTCAAAGGTACGGTCATTGTCTGCCGAATGGCTTAACAAATTCTTGTTCCTACCCAACTGAAAGTCACAATGGGTGGATCCACATACATTGTCCTGCATCCGAGCTTCGGATGGAATGGGCATATCAATTTGTTCACTACGGTCGAAAACCACAGAGTCCTGTAACAGAACCGGAAAAGCACGCTCTGGGGTATCATGAATATGTGGATCAATAAAAAGGTCTTGTACTATAATACAGTCACGTTCAGATGCTCGGTTGCCATTTAATCCATCACTAATGTTAACAGAATCTTTCGGTTTAGATAATGCTCCACAAACTTTACTGTTTCTATCACAAATAGCTGAACACACAACGGAATGAGAATTGCGTTGCTCACGCATACTTGCATTTACCTTGCTCTCAGTAGATTGTTTGTGCTCCGTAAATAGTTCCATAACTAGAGCAGTAAGTTTAGATATGTCATTTTGTAGTGCCGAAACTTCGGCTCGCAGTGCACAAACTTCCATACCCGACAATGAAGCAGGCGACCCCTCCACACTTCCAGCCATGTCAAAACCAGTAACAGAGAACTGATGCAAAATCAGCAGACAAACAGGTATGAGTAGTGCGGAACAGGACGTAGCTCGTACGGATGCGGAAGAATGAAGTGCAGGAACAGCTGTAAATCACAGGAACAACACTGAAGTAGCAACACCGTAGGCAGCTATTGTTGTACACAAAGTCTTTAATACGACCACCATAGGACAAACAACAAAGTCCACAAGATAAAAGGATGGTTAAGCGCTTTCGATTGGTACAACCAATCTTCCTCAGAACTAATACCTTTAGAAACCATTACATCTTTTATACGTAACAGTAGATACACTTGTCAAAAGGGCGCCAAATCTCTAAAAGCCACAGCATCCTATTGATGCAAATATTCTTAAATAGCTACACTGTTAAAAAATCCTACACATATATAAAGAAAATTGCTTCCACATAAAGTAAAGTAAGTATTGTGAATGTAATTTTATTAGTATTTTTATTATAGTATTATTATTAGAGTTTTTATTTACAACCAGATAGTTTCTATGTACAAACTAGATAGGTTTTTGTTTCTTATAGAAAAGATTTTTTCTGTGCAATCATTGGTACATGAGACCTATAATATGTTTAGTATTTTGTATGTCAGACCAATAATGTATTCTATAATTATGTGGAAGCAATTTTCTTTATATATGTGTAGGATTTTTTAACAGTGTAGCTATTTAAGAATATTTGCATTCATTGGATGCTGTGGCTTTTTTTGACAAGTGTATCTACTGTTACATAAAAGATGTAATGGTTTCTAAAGGTATTAGTTCTGAGGAAGATTGGTTGTAACCATCTTTTTATTTTGTGGACTTTTGGTTTGTCCTATGGTGGTCGAAAGACATTGTGTATAACAATAGCTGCCTGTGTTGCTACTTCAGTGTTGTTCCTGTGATTTACAGCTGTTCCTGCACTTGATTCTTCCGTGACTACTCATACCTGTTTGTCTGCTGATTTTGCATCAGTTCTCTGTTACAGTAACAGGGTTGCTTACCTCAGAGGCTCATCTAAGATAAACAGTTAACTAGTCTGTGTAGATGATTTTAAAGCATCTGTAGCCCATCAAGATAAGGGAGACAGAGTACTGAAAAAGAGGGGCTGAGAGGTGAGGTCAAGTATGGTCCTGTTATTTTGCCTAATAGCGAAAGTGAGAGAACCTTGTACAGCTTAGAATCAAGGCAACTATAACATCAAGATCAGAAAATAAGTCTATATACTTATTTTATACCGCACAATAATCAGAATATAAGACGATGAAAACTATGGTTGCAAATGTTAATGTCTGTCAGGGGAAAGATAAGATTTTAATCAGAGAGCTGTGATAAAAAATTTCACAAGGCTGTGAAAATAGGAGGACTTCTTAGGTGTTCCAGGAGAGCAAGGTTAGTATGCAAATTAAACTAAAGTAGGGTTATTTCAAAAACATTTCTAAGAGTCATTAGTTCAGTATAAACCAATGTGTGTAAATACTATTTCAGATGTTATATATATCAAAGACTGAAAACCTAATGAGGAGTGAAGCGAACATAATCTGAATATTTGTTCTAGGAAAATTCAGTGAAAGAATATAGAACATTTCTGACCTTGGTAGGGTGATTACCCTAAGGATCAACTGCATACTGCAGTAACAGTTTTTATATATATATATATATATATATATATATATATATATATATGTGTATAGCTTGCACAAAATGATTACTGAAATTATATTTGATGCATATAGCAAATATATTGAAGTGAAATGCTTTAGTAGAATGCAGTAAGGTGACAGTGATACAAAACTATGAATTGTATTAAGATAACTCGATATATATAGCAACCATTAGTGAATTAAATATAATTACATATAGAGAGGGAGGGAGTGACTGCAGATCAATGAAAACCTAATGCAGAACTGAAGGTAAGGGTGTAAGAGCAATCCATATAGATCTGCAGCCAGTCTCAGAACAGGCTATCCTTCATGGAAATCTTTTTATAGACTTTCGAGCCATGAATGATCCAACCTTCTTTGACCTTCTATTCATTCACCAAACAAATAATTCCTTAAATTCCTACTTAAAGGAACTAAACCTTCATCAGTAGATAAATAAGACATGTTGACACGATAGATTCATATGTCAACATATCTCCCACCTCCAGAACATACTTCCTTTACATTTCAAACGTAGTAGCATTCTTGCCACCTTCAAGGTAAACCTAGATAATTGGATGAGTAGGCCTCTAAGTCTCCCACAGTCTATTCTTGCCTTGTCCTCCTTCTGGCTGTTGGGAACTTATAAATATGGGTTGTTGGCTAGGCTTGTAATTGTCTGCAGACCAATTGCCTAGTACTTACCTATGAACCCATGAACTTATCTGCATGTGCTGAGTAGGTCCTGATGCTTGCATTCTCTGTATACAAATGAAAAGAAGGCAGCTTCAACTCTAGAGCATAAGCTATGAGTGCTGAAAGTGTTGCCTCACTCATCAGAAAATTAATAAATAAATAAATAAATAAATAAATAAATAAATAAATAAAGAGGACAGAACATTGAAGCCAGAAAATAGCAAGATGATGTTTATGTCTTCTCCTGAAGATGTCCTGAGTTGTGAACTAGCTGCCTTGAGCAAAACGTCAGCTGGGGAAATTATTATTTGCCAAAGTAATAAGGTGGGCTACTTAGACCTCTAGAGGCTGGAAAATAAGTTTGCAGAAATATTTCATGGCAACACTTTTCAAAGAATGTCACTGAAGTCAAAAGCATATTGCTGGCCATCCAGTGAAACATTAAGAAGGTTAGTTTCAATAAGAGGTGAAGGTTATTTACTCTGACCTTAACATTACTGCAGTTATGTATTAAGAACAGACCAAGGCCATGCCCTAACTAGAAAAATAATAAATGAATGGACAGTATTATAGAGAACAAGAAGTTACTTTTTTTGGAAGAACCATTAACCTGGCTAGTCCATCTGAGATAAAAGAGTAAGGAAGGGTATATAAATGCTTTTAAAACACCAGGGTAGCCCAATTAAGATAGACATTATACACAGAAAATGCATGAGAGGTGAATGAAAGGTACTGTCATCCTACAAAATAACCACATTGGAAGTACTTTCCACAGCTTGGGAAAAAGACAGATAAGCATCACAGTGATCAGGCAGGGGTGTTGTAAACTAATTTTGTAAATATTAATGTGTTCTGGGGCTCATAAGGTCTTAATACATTGCTGTGCAGAAAAAAAGAAATGATGAAGATGTGGAAGGAGGTCTCAGGAGTTTTAGTCACTACAATAAACAAGCACAGATATAGCTGGGTTATCACAAAACTGTATCATTAAGAGTCTTGAGCCCAAAAATAACTAAATTCAACAAATAACATTTTATATATTACACATCCCTAATGTCAGTATCACATCCAGCAGTGAAGCATGCACAATGTGCATGTTAGTCTCTGCCTAATTCTGCAGTTACAAGTTTATGTGTAGTCTGTTGTGACTGAATGCATTTAACATATCAGTGTAGACTAATGATGCAGAAGGCCATAGGGTAACAGTAGTATGTTTATTATACATTACATCCCATAGTGTATCGGTCATTGCTAAGTACGGGGAAACAAACTGTACACAGATAACAACAAACTATGGTGCATGCCTAAGAAGAGTGAAAGAGCTCATGGGTGTCAGAGAAGTCCTTTTGTGAGCAGCCAGTCTCAGGAAGAGAGGGGTTATGTTTGTATAATATAGAGTGAAATTATTAGTGTTCATCAAATTCTAGGAAGCTCACAGTTTGTAATGTGAGATTCCATAATGTCTTGAAAGGGATATATCTTTTTCTATATGGTTGTGCACCCTCCTAGTTGGTGTAATTAGTAAGGAGATGTGAGGGAACTACTCAGAGATAGCCCCGATTCTTTAGGCTTAAGCATGAGTATAGTTTAATTTGGAATATTTAGTTTGTACTTTACTGCGTGTTTGTGGGTCTGAATCACACCTTATGTATTTAACTCTCAATTTTCTGACCATAATACGAATTACAAGACAGGCCTGAATGCCAGCCTACAAATGTACTTGCTTACACTTTACATGCTTTGAATGTAATTTGTTCTTACACTTTAAGGTCATGGCTGAAAATGGACCCTTGTATTCTGGCCTAACTAGCTAACTAACCAACTAGGTAATATTTTTATCATCCACTGTTTGAATTTCACTCTAGGGGAGACTATCTGAACATCTAGCTTCATGTACATGACAGGCCCAGTGTGAATAAAAGAGGATCAGCTATGACATTTTGTATTAATGAAAAACGAGAAAAGACAAAACTAAGGCTAATTTAGTGGATTTTGTGAGTAGGCCTATAACAGTTATGGAATTATGTGGCAAAAAAAAAGAAAGAGAGGCAAACAGAGAGAGAGAAAACGGGGGGAAGAGGGCAACAGGGAGAGAAAAGGAGCTTGGGGAAGAGGAGTGAGTAAGGACAGGAGTTACAGTTTTGAGGCAAAGAGGATGCCCTGGGGGAAGCAGAGGTAGGCACCTGTAGGAGAACTGCAACAAAATATGTTATTCAAGGATGACTAGAAAATAATGAAGGGAAGGGCATATGTACAAGTTTTCACTATGTCTTGTTAAATCTCATTCACCGGAAGCTTCAACTGGAGAAAACAAAATGTTCAATCCTTCAAGCAGACAACCTAACCACAAGAAGTAGCTTTGCACTCTCATGTAGAGGTCTTCAGTCCTGGTCCTCTCCTTTCTTTTATGTACTAATACCATGGTCACACAAAACATCCCCCTTTAAATTTTGAACTTGTGGTACCATACACATAGAACCCATTCTGCCATTTTTTGCTCTATAAAAAGAGCAACTGGAAGGTAGGAAAGCCAACGTAGGAAGCTGGAGAAAGGCAAAAGACAGTGCGACACCATTTGCCCCTCCTGATATCAATGCCTTTATTTCTGGGAATCTAGTTCTTAAGTTCTTGCTTAAGTGTAGGGTTATGTCAAGAATCTTGCTTTAGTGGGTGTAAATGTTACAAAAAGTTAAATGCTTGCTTTGCTACTGATCTATGAAACTCTGTTTAAAAAATTGACAAGTAGAACTTAATGAGTGAGACATAGAGGATTGGGTAAAAAATACAAAATAATGCTTGCCTTTCACAAATGAGGTCGGTAGTACACTTTGCATTTTTGAGTACTTTATATTAGAAATTAATTGGCCGAATGAGAAGTAAAGGGTCACAATATCAGTTCACACCACCCGACCTCTAGTCACACCAGCCTTGTCAGAATAGTTCATAAATGACAGGTCGAGCATACATCAATCAGAAATGCTTGTTTGGAAGGAAAGCAGCACCCCCGCTGTACCCTCATTATGTGGGTTTACACCTCCACACTCTCCTTACCATAGAATTACTATATCATTCTTACTCTGAGTTTGCTGAAGCATAGCTCACATAGAACTTGCAAGACCAAGAGCAAGAAAACATGAAGTATATGCTAACTCAAGTCATTGTGCAACTGTAAACGTAACTGATCTGTTGCAAGCAAATGATTGTAACCGCACATTTAGACTTTACTCCACTACTGTTGGTACTATTACTGTAACTGTTTCTATTTGTACTGCTACTTCTAGTATTACTACTAATAGTACTACTGCTACCACCACTGGTACTACTGTTACTACTACTAAAGCTAATAACAGTAACTGATACTACTGCAAATAATAATAATGTCTAAATGCTGGAAATGAAACAACATGTTTGCATTCTGATATGTTTCATAGATATATTAAATGTTACATATTAACTGATCTGTTTTCTTGGCTGCAGAAGAAATATTGTTTGTCTTTTCGGCTTTTTCCCGGTTAGGGGTCGCCACAGCGGAACTCCGGTCTGCTAATGATGGGCAGTAGATTTTTTTATGGTGCTGAGTTGCCAGCCCGACGCCAAACCTTCAGCGAAGGCACGCTCATTCACGCATGTCTTTCGGAGGCCACTCGACCGCGGGGAGGACATGCAGACTCCACACAGAAGGCAGTCCAGCCGTGAACCGAACAGGAGAACCTCTTGCTGTGAGGCAACAATGCTACCGCTGTACCACCGCAGCTTGGCTGCAGAAGAAATAAGTTTAGAAAATGAACAAACTGCACAATCATTTCTATTATCGGATATTACTGTTTAAAGTTCCCTTCCTTATAGCAACAATTTAAAGATCATTGATGAATTTTTAAAGACATACTTGTTAAAGACAACAAAAGCTAATCCAAATAATAATTATAATAAAAAAAATCACAGAGCATTCTCAGCATATTTCTCTGCTGTTTACTGTATCTTATTGCTGTGATGTGCTTCCCTCATTCAGTGTCTTAAAAATTATGTGTTCTGTGCTTTCCCATATGAAAGAGTCTGTCACACATTCATTATTATTTTAGCAAATAACCTTAGCAAATAATATCAAATCATGTTAATTCATTAAAAGAACTTTTATAAGTATAAAGAAATGGTAGCCATTCTCTGAGCTTCCAAGCTGAAGTTGTAAATAAGCGTTTAATAAGTGTTCCACATTTTGCTGATTTGTTCCACATTATGACAAGCAGTGTTCCACATTTTGCTGATTTGTGCCACATTGTGACAGGCAGTGTTCCACAATTAGCTGATTTGTTTCACACTGTGGCAGCTGGTGTGCTACATTTTGTGGATTCTTTCCTCATTGTGACAGTCAGTGTTCCTCGTTTTGCTGATTTGTTCCAAATTGTGACAGCCGGTGTGCCACATTTTGGAGATGGAAGAGTGAAAGCTATAATACTTAGAGAAAATAAACAAAGCACATAATTCCACAGTATTCCTTGTGAGAAGTGACATACATTTACATGCACTCCTAGTAAATGATGCAATAGTCATCACAACCCTTAAACTTTACTGTAATTATAAACTTAACCTAACTTTATAAGTTCATAGGTTGTTACTAAACTAATGACCACTAGGACTTTTATAAGCCTAGCCGAGCACCCCAACCCAGTTTTGTCCCTGAATACCTTGCCTCGGATATCTATTAAGAAAGGGAGTATGTATCTAAACTTAATCCTGTATTCAGCCATAACCTTATACACAACTCAAGTGGTGAAAAGCAAATTGTAAGTGATAAACTCCGCCTAGATTCCAAACCAAACCTTTGAAGTCACTGACTTTCACAAGTACTGCAGTTCTTTCATTCAGTTAATTGGCATTTCATTCAATGTTTTACACAGACTGAATTCCCATTATGTATGTTACATTTTTTAACTTGAACTTTTTCTTAAAGGAGTCTACCAGACTGCTTTCAGATGAATTGCATTTGAATGTGTAACCTGCTACTTCTGTACTTTGTAGACTTGAACTTTGGGATATCATGCTTGATGACTTCCCAGATGATGCTCTGTCCTTGGTGATTTACAAGGGCGTAATTAAATTTGGAATTCTGAAGTTCCCTTGGTAGACTTCAGGCTTGCATATATAAAAAAACTGATTTTACTGTTTTAAGAAAAATTCAAATAAGTACTGCATTTTCATACTTAGTTGTTCTAACTGAAAAAGCTGAATGAATTTTCATACATAGTGCTGTGCATTCCTGTAACAGGCTAACTTGTACAGCAATTTTATTCAGCAGCATGACCTGAGAGACTACATGTTAGTTCTTTCAGTTCAGTGAGTAGACTGAAACATAAACTGCTGCGAAATACCGCAGCTAGTTTGTTATAACTTAAAGCTTGGAATGAAATGCAGACTTTTTCATTAAAGCATATAACACATCTGGGCATTCAGTCGTATTTTACTGTTTCCCCTTCATTGAGCAAAATAGTATAGTTTGAATGATGTAACAGTTTACAGACTATTTAAAGTCTGTCATTGTCATATGGTCATGTAAAGAAGTGAAGTACTGCATAAGACAAGAATACTGACATTTTGTTTTTAAAACCTGTGTCTTTTTTCTTTGTCATTGTTTTGCTGATTATATTTGCTGCTATTGCCATTTGTTAAATCAAGAAGGTGTCCAGGGCATATTTTTTATGTCACGGATGCTAACAGCTCAACTGAATCTCTGGCTGTAATTCAAGCCCAATGCCTGCAAATTCACTGACGTAGTTACTTAATCATGTTAATAAAGCTAAAGAAGGGACAGGCACCCAGTGACGCACATTGGGGATAATAGAGTGGCAAAGGGAGTTCACTAAGGATCTGTCCCAGTGGGAGCAGGCATGTTATATCCTAATTAAAATGTAGCAAACCACCAATTAGTAGTAAACTGCCAACCAGGAATGAGAACAATGTTAGTCTGGTTCCAATTAAGACAGTAACTGCCCCTTTTGCTTATTCATTCATGTTTATTAAACTGCTGGGCCTGGCCATAGTCAGTGTAGATGAAAACACTGCTCACTCTGTGCTAATATTCTGGTCATTTTCATCTTCTTTTTTGTCTTTAATGAGTTAAGGTGCTGCTATCTACCACATTTAAAACACTGCAGTATCCTGGCAAGAAAGTGTAGAAGCACCCAGGATGAAACAGACCAATGTCCTGCTGTTTCACTTGACTTACACTTAATATTATTTAGCAAATTAAGGTGCATGTCTGCATCATTATATTACCCGGGTATTTCCAGATGTTTCACAGAATTCCTGCATAAGACACCAGTGGTGACAAAACAATATGGTTTGTAGTTATTATTATCTCAAGAAAAATGTATTTGAAATGTATTCTTATGAACACAAACATGTACATCACAACACACACACACACACACACACACACACACACACACACACACACACACACACGCGCGCACACACACACAAACACACTTGGATAGACATTTTATGTACCTGTATGTAATTGTCGATATGCATAGATGTGTACAAAGGTGTAATGCAAAGTTTCAAACAGAATTTGATCAAAGCAAGTTTGAGAGAATAAATTTGAATCCCATTTAGTGAGCCATTGATTCTGCATGAACACTACTTTTATGACACATTGCAGAGCTTGGTTTGCTGTTTTGTGATTCTTTAAAATGAACATGATATTTTGTGTTCTGTATTTATGGTGTTCAAGATTTACTTATATAATCATGAAATCATGTTTAGCTCTATTTGTATGTTACTGTTGGAGTAAGGGCAAGAGAAGGGGTAGATGTGTTGGTATGCTAGAGCACTAATATGTGTGTGTGTGTGTGTGTGTGTGTGTGTGTGTGTGTGTGTGTGTGTGTGTCTGTCTGTCTGTGTGTGTGTGTGCTTGTGAGCATGTGTGTGTGTGTCCACACATGTGTATGTGTGTGTGTTTGCACATGTATGTCTGTGTGTGTGTGTGTGTGTGTGCGTGCATGTGAGCGTGTGTGTGTGTGTGTGTGTCCACATGTGTGTATGTTTGCACATGTACTTGTGTGTGTGTGTGTGTGTGTGTGTGTGTGTGTGTGTGTGTGTGTGTGTGTGTGTGTGTATGTGAGTGTGTGTGTGTGTGTGTGTGTGTGTGTGTGTGTGTGTGTGTGTGTGTGTGTGTGTGTGTGTGTGTGTCCACACGTGTGTATGTTTGCACATGTACTTGTGTGTGTGTGTGTGTGTGTGTGTGTGTGTGTGTGTGCACACGTGTGTATGTGTGTGTGTGTTTGCACATGTACTTGTATGTGTGTGTGTGTGTGTGTGTGTGTGTGTGTGTGTGTTGTGTTTAGTGGTAGTGTTTGGGAAACGGTGTTTATTATCCTGATGTGTAGGGTATGGATAAGAGGCAGGGGCTGGAGTTGGAGTTAGTGTTACCACACATTAGTAAGGTGTTACAGGGTGAAGCATTTGTCCATAAATTTTGATTTGCTACACTGGTCAGCTAACTAGGACTCTACTATGCATGCTTGCCAGCGGTCAGATTATATTGTTTAACTAATTTGATTGTTTTTGTTGTAAGCTTGATCAGCTTAGCAGTTAGAGCTATTGCCCTGCAATGTTAAAGATTATTGATTATTTCTGCCAAGTATTCTATGTAACGGCATTATTTTATAAACATTTATTTATTTATTTATTTATGTTTACTTATGATGTGGTACATTACTGCTGCTCTTTCTATATACATTACAAATGATGTCCTGCTGTCCCTTGTAGCTGGGGTATAAAAGATGAACTGATAGCATCAGGTATTTGTACTCAGGGGTTAGAATTTATATATGTGTTACAATGCTTGTATATCGTGCTTGTGAAGCTACTAATCCTGCCTTTCGGTAATAAGTTTTAAATAATCCTACTTGTCCTAGCATAGTAATACTTTACTTCTTGTCCACAGAATTCAGTGACTTTTTGTGATAATGCTGAGTGTTCAGTTCTGGGACTTGTATGCTGAGCATTGTTTCTTCTGCTGCTGTTATATCCTACGCTGCTTATAGCCACTTTAACAATACTTCATAGGATCATAGGAGATTACTAGGCTATCGACCCACAGGTCATTTCAAGCCTAGCCATTTCATCCCAATGTAATGCCATAGAAATACTAGTTAATACCCAAGATTGCATGTAGTAATGACTGCCCATGTCCAGGAGGGTTGTGGGCACTATTCCCAGTAGGAATTTACAGTGCACCATCCACGCTTCTAGGTTCTTTTTGAACAGTGTCATAGATGTACTCTGTTTCACATGAATAAGTAACCTATTCCAAAGGCACTGCACTCACGGGAAGTAAATCTGTCCCTCCAGCAATGCCTATTTAAGTCACAGGCCATATTTAGGACCCTAGAACAGGTGGCTCTAGTCCTGTTTGATTTATGGATACTGCAACAAGTTCATTAGGTCTGAGATTGCTCTGTAAGCCAGGCAGAAGTCTCCCCTAAGAAGTCTATATGATACAGAGTAAAGTGACAGGGACTTAAGTTCTGTGTATGGTACATGCCGGAGTCCCTTCATCTTCTTTTTTAGAAACCTGCGATGTCTGTCTAATTGCTACAGGTGCTTTGTATGCTACATGCCAAACGAGGCATTATACCCAATTATGGGATGGATTAGTGTCGAGTATAGAGAGGTTATAACCTCTTTTGCTCTGAAGGTGATGCCTTTACTAATCAAGTGTGCTACGTACAAAGTCTTCCTTACTACAGTAGACACATGGTGGTCAAAGTTAAGGTCGCAATCAACTTGTGAAACCAAGTCCCTTACCACTCACACAGCTGTCATAGGTTCATAGGTTCATAGGTTTATACTAGGCTATCTGCCCTAAGGCATTTATAAGCCTAGCCCAAATATTTGTGGCTTACGCCACCCCTTATATGAAAAAATACTGTGCCCATTAGTTTGTTGTGCCTCTGTCCAGCAGTGACACAGAGATGATTCCCGGGGTAAACCTACGATCTCCCATCCACAGGTCTAGATTTCTCTTGAACAGAGTCAGCAAGGTGCTCTGCCTCACATGGACCGGGATTTTATTCCACAGCATAGGGAGTCTCTGAGTGATAAATCTATCCCTCCAGCACATCCTATTTATATCTGTGCTAAGGTTTAAGTCGCTTGCTCTAGTGGTTTTGGTGGATTTGGATTTTTGAGGTGGAGCATGTCCATTAATTCCGGGTTGGACATGGCCTTGTATGTCAGGCACATGTCACCTCTGAGCAGACGGTATGTGACTGAATAGAGCTGGAGTTTCTTCAATCTGGCAGCATATGACAGATTTTGGAGTCCCTTTATCCTTTTGGTGAGGAACTTTTGGGGTCTCTCCAATTGCTGCAGATGTCTGGTGAGATACATCCCGAATGGGGCATTGTACTCGATCATTGGTCTGATAAGTGAAGAGTACAGGGGAACAATGACCTCACTAGATCTGGATGTGAATCCCTTCATGATCAGGTGGGCAATGTAGAAGGTCTTTCTAACCACTTTAGCAACGTGAGTGTCAAAAGAAAGGCCACTGTCAACCTGGGTCCCCAGGTCCCTGATAACCTCTTCTGTGCTTAGTGGATTGCCACCTATATGCTTGGGGTTACCTTGTTTTTCCCGAAGGGTATGACTGTACATTTTTTGGCGTTTAACTTCAGGCCATGGCTCTGGCACCAGCTATCTGTTTCAGTGAGTCCCTTCTGAAGGATATCCGTGTCCGATGCACTTTCCACTATGGCGCCCAGTTTGCAGTCGTCTGCAAACTTTGTCAGCCAAAGTCCTCCCATGTTGGCCTGTATTTCTGAGAAGTAGATGCCAAACAATAGGGGGCCAAGGACCGAGCCCTGTGGGACACCACTTGTGACCGGCTTGAAGTCTGACATAGCGCCAGCAACTCTAACCCTGTGGGTTCTGTCCTTAAGCCAGTTTGCAACCCATCTTGTGACATATGGGTTTACATTTAAGCTGGTAAGTTTTTCTACAATACCTGAGTGGGGTATTGTGTCAAAAGCCTTTGCAAGGTCAAGGTAGGCTGTATGGACTGCCTTTCCCTCATCAATGGCCTTGGTGACTGTTTCGAAGAAGTCGACCAAGTTCAAAAGGCATGATCTTCCCTTGACAAAGCCAAACTGGGTCGGGTCCAATGTCTGCAAGTCCCCTATATCTTTGTTTATGAGCTCCATTATGATCCTCTCCATAGCTTTGCAGACTAGACTTGTTAAGCTTATGGGGCGGTAATTACCAGGGTCCGTAGAGGCGCCGCCTTTGTGGAGTGGGACCACAGTTGCCGTACGCCACTCCTTGGGCACATATCCTGTGGAAAGGCTGAGATAAAACAGCTGCCTTATGTGCAGGTTTAATTCCTCATTTAGCTCGTGTAGCACACAGCCGGGGACACCATCTGGTCCCATTGATGCTGTGTTTTTAGCTTTAGAGAGAGCAGCTTTCACCTGCGCATTTGAGATGTCCGGGAGGCTACACTCGGCTGGGATAGTTATCTCTCCTTTATGGGGGCAGAGCGTGGTGAAGTTTGCACTGAACCTGTCTGCCAGTATGTTGGCAATGTCTGTGGGTTCAGTGATTTTTGTATCATTTTGGACCAATTCTGAGCATATCTGGGAGTTTCCACCCAGGTCCCTAACATAGCTGAAAAAGGCCTTATGATTGTCCTTTGAATCCATGGCAATTTTTCTCTCAAAATTGGCCTTAGTTGATTTTATGAGTGCTCGTATTTTTTACTAATAATGATCAGGGTGACTTCCTTTTATGGATTTTGTTCTATCATGTAATAGCTTTCTCCTCTTATTGTAAAGTTTGTTAATGGCTGGGGTCCACCAGACTGGACGTTTGACCTTTGTGGAAAGAGTCTTGGTTTTATTTGGGATTGCCTGATCCATGCAGTCCTGGAGGTGTTCATAGAATGCATTTGTAAGGGCTTCCGCAGCTTGGGTTGTGGTTTCCACTGGCACAGGGGCCTTGAAGGATACCACACCAGTCTTGAGTAGTGTGAAGTTTGCTTTAGAGAAGTTCTTCACTATGGTCTTTTTTGTTTGGGGTGGGGGCGGATGTGGATTTCCAGTGAGATTAGTTTATGATCAGATCTCACCAATGAGGGATATACTTCCGGTGTGGAGCATTTTGTCCCCATGTTTGTGACAATGAGATCTAGTATATTTTCTCCTCTCGTGGGAACAGTGACTAGCTGTTCCATGGCATTTGAATTTATGAACTCCAGGAACCGTTGGGCTAGAAAGTTAGGGCTTGAGTAATGTTCCCAGTCTATATTCGGGTAGTTGAAGTCACCCAATATGATGGTGTTTGGAGATACATTTATACCCTCCAGTGTCTTCAGGAAGGCTGTGTGGGGTTCCTGAGTTTGAGTTCACTGAGTTGAGTCACTCATCCATTTTTACTGTTGCTTTCTTTCTCTCCCTTAACTCCACCTACTTTTCCTACTTTGACTGCCTACCTCTTTCAATGGTCACAATGTTCACCAGTGTCCATATCTGCTACTTCTGAAACAATTGGAATTGCACTTATAACGCCATGTTCCCATTATTTTCCAATTTGAGGAGGAATTGGGAAAATAAGGTGATAGCCTTAAAAACCAGCCAGTCAATCTAAAACAATAGAATCTTAGTCCTGGAACAGTGGAATTTTGCAATGCTGGGCATTTGTATGGACAGTAGAATAGGTTGTGGACAATGATTAGCTGTGAGTATGTCAACTGGTCTGGGAGTGAAATGAAAGCATGCGATGTCTGCATTTCTTAGAGATCTGGGTATCAGACTTTAGCTTTACCTTATTAATGTGTCTGAATCTTGACTTAAATTAGCAAAACAGAATACTTTAAGCCCTACTTTCTAGATTCCAGATGGGTGTGTGAGTGAGGGTCTGCAGTATTGAGGGATGATAGGCTTCAGGTGATTTGGTTACTCTGACTAATGTTGATGTAAAAATGGGGAAAAGGGATTGCAGATGACAATGATGATCTACACACACACACACACACACACACACACACACACACACACACACACACGCACACACGCACACACACACACACACACACACACACACACACACACACACACACACACACACGCACACACGCACACACGCACACACACACACACACACACACACACACACACACACACACACGCACACACACACACACACACACACACACACACACACACACACACACACACACACCGTACTTTTCTTTCCTTCCTTCCCTAGAAAGGCATCTGTCGAGAGAGGAGAAATACGTTTGTTACTGAGTGCATGGAGAATATTCTTAACGTGTTCATGCTGCTATCCACATTATCCTCTAAAACATTGCAGAGGAGACAGAAGTTAATTCTGTAAATTTTGGGATACATGGAATAGAGCCATCCCTTGAATGGTCCATTGCAGGATGAGCACATATATTCACACACATGCCGCTCAGACATTTTTGGGCAGTTACGGGATCCTGAGTTCAGGATTTCTTTGTGAGACTACTATTTGTAGGCTGGGGTTAATGTAAATTATTATGTATACCAAAATAATTGCAGTCACATTAACAATGTAATGCAGAGTATATTTTTTCCGTTGTTGAAATCAGTCCTAGAGGAATGTAAAGTCATTTTACAGATTCTTTTGGAAATTATGGGAGGTGTTTGACCTAAGTATGGTGATATCAACAGCAATCTAAAATGCAGGTTGGTCATTTGTTACCCTATTTATAAAGATAAAAATGGTAATGTTAATCCTTCTCATTCTGCATATCAGGCTGCACCATTTTATAATGTCAGACTGCTATGTTATAGTTGTTAAATTGGAAGTCGGCTCCCCTAATCCAAAGCCAGACGGGGTATTGAGAAGCTATGTCTGACTTAAGCCTGCTTAAAAACAATAAATAATGCTCCGGTGAAGTGTTTAAGGTGACTCTTTTCTATGACATCATAAATGTTTTGAGTTATTGTAAACATTACAATTATGGTATTATATACTGGTATGAAGCCATGTTGGTTTTGATGTAGAAAACAGTATTTCTGTTACGTGGTCAATTAACTGGCTGTAAATTAGATTTGAGAAAATTTTGTCTAACAGATGTTTAAGAACAACTCTTATGAAATCTGACGGTGCTTTGCTTGTGATTTAAGAGAGATTACTTTGGGTATTAGTACTACAGAGGCACGTTTTCAGTTGCAGTGTAAGATACTGCTGTTAGACTATGCCCTGAATATCATATATGGTCCAGATGCATGGAATTCCCTTTTGCCTAAGCTGCTTGAGTAGAGAAACTCTATCAGGAATTGGTTTAAGTAAGTTCTAGAAGCTGCCTAGTACTGTGATTAGGCTGATACGTGAGAATATGGCATTCCAGTTAACACAGCCCAGTTCATATAGCCAGTTACTCATTGCCAGTTTAGGGCTTGAAATGAAATGTTTGTGTTGTGAGCGGCTTGTGTGAAGCACCTGTGGGTAGAGGTCATTTAGCATGTTAGGGGGTTTATTTACCATGCTGCAGCTTTCTAAGAAGTTGCAGAGGATTAAGGTTATTAGATGTTCATGAGCTGCTTCCTGTAGTCTAGGTTTTGATTCTCTCAGTTTCTGTTTCTCTGCTCTCTTCACATGACATTTTTTGGGGGCATCTGTCTAGATTTTTGTTTCATATTTGTGTCTGCACATGTATTGCATTTCCCAGGTATCTGTTTTATGACCCTTGCCGTTTGATATCTGCAGTGGCTTGCTTACCTTGTCAGAAACCATAGATATACTAGCATGTGGACTGGACTGACTCCCCTCAGGGTAGCACATATACAAATTTTCATGACATTCACAGTGTACTACAGGTGGAATGCAGATAGTCCAGTATTGTTAGGACTGTTACAGGTTCTTACATTATTTTACTTTATTATATCCCACCTCTCCTGTGTATAATTCAGATTCTTAAAAAACTGCTGTATTGCCATAGTACTTTCTTCATTCTATATTTCTGGCAATTGTTTTGATCCCCAATTCTGATAGCACTTTTATGTTGGCCATCTGTGTAGATTCTATTATTATAGTGTGATCTCTACTCCAGCCTCAGCATCTGAGATAATTCCCATTGAACATTTCTTTATGTATGCATTTGCTGCTGTTGATTACATCAGCACTGCACAACTGTGCATGGGCACTCATATTTATTTATTTATTTATTGTATTTATTTCCAGTTTGATTACCGGGGAAGTCCACTGGGTCCAGAGGACCCGTTTTCAGTAGAGGCCCGGGGAGAAAAGCTCCAAAATACATATTACAGTACAGATATAAAAGTATAAAAGATACATTGTATAGAACAGTTTACAACATATGTACTTTCAGTATTACACATAGTCAGACAGAAATCATTATGGTTGATCTTGAGGGTTATACAGGTTCATTTATGAAAACACTCTTGTAGAGTATGTGCGGAAACACTTTTGTATATACACCATTAAAATAAAAGTAGAAAAACACTTTGCATGCAGTCATTTAAACTATGATGCCATTTACAATATTTACACAATAGAGTCATGGGATAAGTAGCTCTAGGAGTTTTGGAGATCTTAGATACACTCATAGTAGAGTAGCTATGGGAGATTTAGAGAGCCTGGGAATCTAGGTGAAAAAGAAAAAACACCTAGGGGCATGTTCTTAGATAGATTTGGGTAGGGTGAAGGCAGGTACATTTTCATTTAGTGGACAGATGTTTGAAAAGCTGGGTTTTGAAGTTTTCTGAGTTTGGTATTGATTTTAGAGTGGAAGGGAGAGAATTCCATTTCTTACCTATTAAGAGAGGAGAAGTTGGCCAGCAGGGTGTTTAGGCTTGTTGATAGCAATAAGGTTTTGATGTTCAAATCTGAGTTCTGTTTGGGGTGTAAGGGGGAAGGATATTTGCTAGAGCTGGACACTTTGTAGGGTAAAATATAAGTCTGTGTGCAGTGGTGAGTTGGAGGTAGTTTAGGTAGTCTGGGAGTTCTAGTCAATTCAGAGATTGTAGGGTAAGGCAATGATGGGTAGTATTTCTGGAATTGGTGGCAGATTTAGAGATTTTATTGTAGCAGTTTTCTAGTTTGGAAATGATAGAGGAGAACAGGTTGGTTAGGAGAGGGGCTCCGTATAATAAGGAGGGAAGAAGGTAAATAGTGGCCAGAGTGAGCCTAGTAGAGTTTGACAGAAAGCGATTATTCCTATATAGCATACCTAGTTTTTGGTGGGTTTTCTTAATATTTTGTTGAATGTGTATGTCAGAGTTGAAGAATTCATCAATAGTAATGCCGAGTAGTTTGACAGAGGGAACCACTTCTATAGGGGTGTTGGTATGACTACGGACTTTGAAAGCATCTATGTCGTAGGAGTAAGTCTTTATGGGGGGGATAGTAGAATTTTAGATTTATTAGCATTGAGAGAGAGGTGGTTTTGGCGCATCCAGTTCTCGGTGGTTGAGAAAGCAATTTGGGTTTTAGTGAGCAGTTCAGAGAGGTTTGAGGCAGAGCAGACTAAGGTTGAATCGTCTGCATATTGAATGATTTTGGCATCAGGAATAGCAGTGTGAAAGTTATTGATGAAGATGTTAAAAAGCATTGTCCCAAGGATGGATCCCTGTGGTACGCCATTTGGGGTAGGTAGGAAGGAAGAGACGGAGTTCTTCCATTTAACTGCCTGTGATCTGTCTGATAGATAGCTGGAGAACCAGGATAAAGCATTATGTGAGAGATTAAAGTTTGAGAGATGACAGAGAAGGTGCTTATGGGAAACAGTATCAAAGGCTTTAGACAGATTGAGTAAAACAGTAGAAACTAAGTGTCCTGAATCGTGGGCTTGATTGACAGTTTCTAGGAAAGACAGTAGAGTGGTTATAGTACTATGGCCTGGGTGGAAGCCATGTTGAGTAGGTATTAGAAGATGGTTTTGGGTTAGAAAAGGCATACGTTGGAGGTGAATGCACTTTTGTAGGATTTTAGAGATTGGTGAGAGCAGAGCAATAGGGTGGAAGTTTGAGATGTTGGTGTTTTTGCCTCTTTTGTGAAGAGGAAGAATATAAGCTGAGCGCCAGAGTTTGGGGAAGTATGATTCCTTTATAGATTTAATAATGATGCTGATTGGGAGAGCTATATCATTAGCAGCACAATTTAGGAAGGAGGAGGGAATATTGTTAGGAGCGTTGGAGCAAGGTTTAAGTTTAGACAGACGTCTTTTTATAAAGTTAGTGGAGACAGGTTTGAGCTCGAACATAAGAGGGTAGTTATTAGGGGAGTTAGATGGAGAAGAGAGGGACTGGTGGGTTATTGCTGGGGAAAGTCTTGGTCAGGTCAGATATAGTTTCTATGAAGAATGAGTTAAATTCAAAGCTTAGTTCAAGGTTGGATTTACTAGGGTCAGGACCGGGGAAGATATGTAGAGCAATAATACAGATATTTTTATGTTTATTCAGTTTGAGTAGTCCAGCTGTAAGTTCAGTGTTGTTGACTTGAGGAATTGGAATTTGGAGGGGAATTAAGGTAAGTAGGTTAGAGTAGACTATGGCAGTGCCACCACCTTATTTATTTAATCAGTCATTTCTGAGAGTATGGAATCCTGGGGGTAGGATCTGAGAATCAGAGATATAGGGTTTCGGAAATGGCTAGAATGCCTGGGTTAACCAAGCTTGAAAATGGTGAACTTTGTTGTTGAGACTGGACATTGATAGTAAATATTTTCAGGGTGTTTGGGAGGGAGGAAGTTGATGAGGGATAGGTGTTGTTAGTAAAGGGACTGGGACCTGGATTGGGGTGGATGTCTCCAGCTAAGACTAAGTTGTTGAAAGAAATAAACTTTAGCCATTTAGGTTTGTAAAGTAAGTGTTTTGGTGCATGTAAGATTATTTTATGCGTCAGTTTATTAGGTATGGTGGAGAAGATTTTAGAGTGGAATAGGTAAAGCTGACTGGGCTGCATGAGAGAAAGGGAGATAGAATGGAAATGAGAGTATGAGTTGGGGTAAAGGTAGGTTTGTGTGGAAGTTATTTTTGTAGGTAAGATTGGACAAGCATTGGAGGAGTATGAGCTGGTATAGCATAAGAAAATTCTGAATAGAAGGAGGAAGCAGGGGGCCTTGAGGGACCAAAGAATTAAGAAAAGCATGTTTGTGCAAAGGGAGAATGATAGGTGTAGAATTGGAGGAAAGAGAAAGCCTGTGCAGACGAGAGGATTAGAAAGAGGTGCTCGTGCACTGTCTCTGTTACTTGTTTGTATTTCAGTGTGGCTGTGAGGTAGCTTGCCATGATCTGGCCACTGGTCTTTGCTGCAGTCATGATGAGACCTTCCTTTTGCACACTGGCCTGGCTGCATGCATATCTGATTAGCATTACTGCTGGTTGTGCCGGATTGTAAATAGTGCTGTCTTGGCCACAATGTGGTTGGAATGTTAAGGAATCCTCAAGGTTGTTTCTGTTACTATAAAGACAGACATCAAAATATTAAAGGCAAAGAAAACATGATGTTTGGTGAACATATTTTGTGCACTAACAGTGCTGCACACTGTTGCAAACTTTGATCTGCAAAGGAAACATGGTACAATGAAAAAGTAAACTTAAATATTTGAATTTTTCAAACTGGTAATATAAACTCCATCTATTTGCATTTGTAAGGGGATTCTTCATTTCAAGGCATTGTTATAATTTTTAATTCACTTTTCATAAAAAAAACAGTAATTGCAATAATAAATTTTCTGCCTTACACAAATAAAAATATACTCAGAAATAGGAGGAAAATCTCCTATCAGCAAGAAAGATCACAAACATTTTTGAAATGCAAACCTCCTATCATCCACAAAGATCACAGACTTTCTTAAAATAAGTATGCTTCTATTATTTGCATTTCTAGAAAGAATGAATTTCTGCTAATAATAGAACATTTAAAAGAGAAGAACATAAAAAAGCTTATTTATTTCATCCTATCACACTTAAGACATTTCTATTTCTAACCCGCGGTAGTGGTGCTGCGGTAGCATTGTCGCCTCATAGCAAGACGCTGTCGCGTTCGATTCTCAGCTAGAGTGTCTTCTGTGTGGAGGCATGCGTGAATGGGCTTGCCTTCGTTGAAGGTTGTGCATCAGGCTGGTAACTCGGCACGTAAAAATCCACTACCACACATTAGCGGACCGGAGTTCTGCTGTGGCGACCCCTAACCGGGATAAGCCGAAAGACACAACAACAACACTTAAGACATTTCTAAAAAATTATAAAACTAGACAAAAATCTTTATAAACTCCTAGAAGAAGCTATTTTGATATTCAGCAAGAGGATATATGAAGACGCTCATTAAGAATAGCACAGTGACAGTAGTTGGCTTTCCTGCCTTGCCATGCTTGGTTCTCTAGATTTGTTCTGGGCTATGGTGCCTTCTGTACAGATTTTACTTGTCCTTCCTGAGTCCGTGTTGGTTTTCACTGAATGCTCCCTTACCTTCCATATCACAAAGGTGTATTCTAGGCACTCTCCCTAATTGTTAAATGGTGTGTGTGTGTGTGTGTGTGTGTGTGTGTGTGTGTGTGTGTGTGTGTGTGTTTTTCCATTGATGGAATGATGTCCCACATGTCCAGAAAATTATACCAAATAACTTTAAAATGCAGATAAACTTTTATTAAGAAAACAAAATAAGCTTTCGTATTACAAATAGGATCATAGGATAGGAGGTTACTGGGTTATAGACTCAGAGGTCACTTCAAGCCTAGCCGTTTCATTCCAATGTAATACCATAGATACTCTAGTCAATACTTAGGATTGTATTTAGTAATGACTGTTATGTCCAGGAGAGTTGTGGCCGCTATCCCCGGTATGAATTTACACTACCGGAAAACCTGCATTAAGTGCATAAAAGCCAAGTTAAATTTATAGAAAATGTAACATTTGCCTGATTAGACCAACCAATCATTAGAATGCATTTTCAAAGAGACTCATTAATACTAACTTGGAAATAAAACTTTACATTTGATGAGTCATTGTAATATGAATGCTTAGTCTTGTTTCTTAATCAGTGTTTCAGTATTTCTGGAGTTTAATTGGCATATTTTCTCTGGACCTTCAGTTAATAAGCACAGATTTAATTGCTTGAGCTTAGTCTTGGTGCTTGTTTGATGCCCTGTGAATCACACACACAGTTATTTCTCTGCCTGTTCTCCACTGTGTGCCAGGGTAGGCTGTACCTCCCCATGTTCATGAAGTGAATTAAGCGAAATAAATGAATGAGTATATGACTGGGGTAGTTACTTAACATTTTTTTAATGTGAGAGAAGACCGTTATAAAGCATATGAAATTCAGATATGGCCAGAAACAAGCAAGCAATAATGCCAACAAAGTGTTTGTGTTATTGTGGAAATAATGCCCGCCATGAGGTGGTGGGCTTCTACACCTCTGGCAGTGTGTTATTTCCACAATAACACACAACCTGTAGGGCATTATTGTGCTTAGGGAATTTGCATGACTGTAAATGTGTTGTGTTTTACTAATTTTTTTTTTATTACTATTTATTTTTATATATTTTTAATGTAAAATAGTTCCTCCACTTAATATTTCAGTATGCAGTAGTGTATATTAATGGTGTCGGAGGAAGCATTTTGCATCCAAAATATAACACGTTAAAAAATATCCAAGTATTTACTTTATATTTATGTCCCTTACTCCTAGAAGTTTTGGTTTGTTGGCAGTCATTGCAGATTGAAATTACTAAATAATGACATAAAATTCATGCTAACAGAAATCATTTATTTAAGCAAGTTTGTAATTTTGTAAGAACAATAATTAAACTCCCTTTCTATTTTTGAGCCTTCATTCCCCCTTTATTTTAGGCTTTAACCAGATTTCGTCAGCTGAAAGGTTCAGAGGTATGACATCATCTTTACTGTTGCTGCTGGAAGTAGTTCAGCTTACTCTGCTTCTCTCACAGGCACACCTCTGCTTCAGAAAATGCATACTAGCACAAATTCCAATATTCAAGTAAAATATTTTCCTATTTTGAGCCTGCCCCACCTTCATTTTAGGCTTATCCCGTTATTTTGAGCTAAAAATCGGGAAGTATGCAAACCTCTTATGTGATGCTGCTGCTGCTAGGGATTGCCAGATCGCTCTCACTCTTCAGTTTCTCCCCCCCTCACACACACACACACACACACACACACACACACACACACACACACACACACACACACACACACACACACACACACACTGTTTTTTCTGTTTCATTTATTTTCAGTCATCTCTCTCTCTCTCTTACTTTAATACACGCACACATTCTCACAGGCAGATATACACACATACACTTACATACGTTTTTTTTATTTTGCTCTTTTTATTTTACACTCGCTAAACAGCAAAAGCACTGCTTAGCGAAAGTAAAATAATGGCGCCATTAGTTTTTTTTTTTTTTCAGTTCGAGCTTCACAGCAGCTTGATGTGCTGCCGTGAAGAGGTGGACTTGTTTTTCAGTGGACATTACCTGTAGAATAACACCTGATGGATAATGTTCATTCTCTAATCAGGGTGTGATCTACAGGTCGCCTATTCTCTAAAGGTAATTAAACAAGTGTAAGAATATGAAGTAAAACACAATGTTGATACAAGCAATTATAGTAAAATAAATGGTGGATACAGTAACTGCACAGAGTTAATATCCTTCCAGACTCAAAGTACTTCTTTGTCTCTTTCCTGTCATTAGGTCACCTGTAGTACTACTTTTCCCAAGCAACAGTGGTTTTCAGGGCAAGGAAAGGGCTGCTTTTACCCTAGGGTAGTGCTGACACTCAGAAGCAAAGTGATTTAAAAGAAAAGGCTCTTTCTCCCACTAAGGCAGGGAAAAAGTAAAGAACACCCTCTCTTGCACTAAATCTATAACTACTCAAGAGACCTTTTAAGCCACTTGTATCACGACTATAAACTTTGAGTCTAATCTTGCTAGGCTTATTTGCAAAGGCAGCCATAACCTGCTCTTTGTGATAGTGTATTGCTCTCAACCCACCCACCCACCACCAACTTTCCTTACCTTACTCTCTTTTCCAGTGACTTACTTTATGGACTTCTCATGTTAGAACTCTTAGACAATGTTAAAGGGATACAGATATACATTTTTATAAATATTGAATGACTTACTAAGCTGAGTGATCTCAAAGTTCTTTAGTGGGACATATATTTCTTTGCCATGTAGCTACAACTGGGTTTCCAAGTCATAGACTTGTCTACCTTGTTATATTCAGCAGAACTTTGAACCTGTGCCCTACCCTCATCCCCCCCACTTATTCTCCACTTAAACACATCAAATTACATCTACATAATTAATGTAGCCAATAACAACATATTCCCACTTAACAAAACCAATCCAAACAAAACCTGCAGAGCATTCACCCAGTCGCATGCGACTCAATTGCATCTTCTTCACAGCCCCTCTTCAAAAACATTTTTTTTTCTTTCTGCAGTCCTAACAACTTAGCTCATTACATCCGAATGACTTCAGGTGCATCTGCAGTTAACTCCTACTGACGTCTCTAGGTGTCAAATATTACTTGTTTATATTTGCATCAATAATTCCAAAACCATGCTACGCACATGATTTTAAAAGATTTCATCTTAAAGCCTACACAATGGCAAACTAAACTACATTAATATTTGACCTGTATCTAGTCTTCTTCTTCTCTTTCGGCTGTTCCTGTTAGGGGTCGCCACAGTGGATCATCTGTTTCCATTTCTTCCTGTCCTCTGCTTATTGCTCTGTCACACCAACCACCTGCATGTCCTCTCTCACCACATCCATAAACCTTATCTTAGGCCTTTCTCTTTTCCTCTTACCTGGCAGCTCCATCCTTAGCATCCTTTTCCCAATATACCCAGCATCCCTCCTCAGCACACGTCCAAACGAACGCAATCTCGCCTGTCTGACTTTGTCTCCAAACAGTCCAACCTGAGCTGACCCTCTAATATACTGATTCCTAATCCTGTCCATCCTTGTCACACCCAGTACAAATCTTAACATCTTTAACTCTGCCACTTCCAGCTCTGACTCCTGCCTTTTTGTCAATGCCACCATCTCCAACCCATATAACATAGCTGGTCTCACTACCCTCTTGTAGACCTTCCCTTTCACTCTTACTGGTACTCGCCTGTCACAAGTCACTCCTGACACTCTTCCCCACCCATCCACCCTGCCTGTACTCTCTTCTGCACCTCTCTTCCACGCTCACTATTACTCTGAACTGTTGATCCCAAGTATATAAACTCATCCACTTTCACCAACTCTACTCCCTGCATCCTCACCATTCCTCTATCCCCCCCTCTCATTCACACACACATAGTCTTAGTCCTGCTGACCTTCATTCCTCTCCTCAATAGAGCATATCTCCACCTCTCCAGAGTCTCCTCAACCTGGTCTTACTCTCACTACAGATCACAATGTCATCTACAAACATCATAGTCCATGGGGCCTCCTGTCTGATCTCGTCTGTCAACCTATCCATCACCATTGCAAATAAGAAAGGGCTCAGAGCTGATCCTTGATGTAATCCCACCTCCACCTTAAATGCATCTGTCACTCCCACTGCAGACTTCACCACTGTCACACTACCCTCATACATATCCTGTACCACTCTTACATACTTCTCTGCCACTCCTGACTTCCTCATACAGTACCACAACTCCTGTCTAGGCACCATATCATATACTTTCTCCAAGTCCACAAAGACACAATGCAACTCCTTCTGACCTTCTCTATATTTCTCCATCAACACTCTCAGAGCAAACATTGCATCTGTAGTGCTCTTTCCCAGCATAAAAACATACTGCTGATCACTAATCATCACCTCCCTTCTTAACCTAGCTTCCACTACTCTTTCCCATAACTTCAAGCGGTGACTGATCAGTTTTATCCCACTGTAGTTACTATAGCTCTGCACATCACCCTTATTCTTAAAAATAGATACCAACACTTTTTCTCCACTCCTCAGGCATCCTCTGACTTTCCAAGATTTTATTAAACAATGTGGTTAAAAACTCCACTGCCATTTCTCCGAAGCACCTCCATGCTTCCACTGATATGTCATCTGGACCAACAGCCTTTCCATTTTTCATCCACTTCATAGCTGTCCATACTTCCTCCCTGCTAATCTGTTTCACTTCCTGATTCACTATTCCCCACATCATCCAACTTTCTCTCTCTCTCTCTCATTCTCTTCATTCATCAGCCCCTCAAAGTACTCTTTCCATCTGCTCAACACATTCTCCTCGCTTGTGAGTATGATTCCCTCACTATCCTTTATCACCCTTACCTGCTGTACATCTTTCCCAGGTTAGTCCCTCTGTTTAGCCAATCGGTACATGTCCTTTTCTCCCTCTTTAGTGTTCAGCCTTTCATACAACTCTCCATATGCCTTATCCTTAGCCTTTGCCACCTCTCTCTTTGCCATGCTCCTCATCTCTTTATACTCCTGTCTACTTTCTTCATCTCTCTGACAATCCCACTTCTTCTTCTTCGCCAGCCTCTTTCTCTGTATACTCTCCTATACTTCTTCATTACACCACCAGGTCTCCTTCTCCTCCTTCCTCTGTCCAGATGTCACACCAAGCATCTTTCTAGCTGTCTCCCTTACCATCTCTGCTGTAGTTGCACAGCTATTCGGTAGCTTTTCACTGCCCCCAGTGCCTGTTTTAACTCTTCCCTGAACTCCACCTCACAATCACCCTTTTTCAACTTCCACCATTTGATCCTTGGCACTGCTCTCACACTTGTCCTCCTCTTCTTGATCACCAACATCATCCTACAGACCACCATTCTATGCTGCCTAACTACACTTTCCCCTGTCACCACTTTATAGTCTCCAATCTCCTTCAGACTGGCCCTCCTGCATAGGATATAATCCACCTGTGTGCATCTTCCTCCACTCCTGTACATCACGCTATGCTCCTGCCTCTTCTTAAAATATGTATTCACCACAGCCATGTCGATACTTTTTGACCTGTATCTAGTAAAGTTAAATAAATATTAACTGTTGTTTTTATGATATTAATTTATATAGATATAATTTTCAAATTGTTTTAAATATCTCAGCAGACAAGTAACACAGACAGAACTCCTTAGCCCCATATGAAAGCTCTCTGCTAGATGAATAAAATGCTGCTGACAGTATATGTGTAACTTGATTGGTTGCTGAGATATTGTAAGTTGTTTACAACATATTACAAACGTAATAGTTACTGTGTTTACTGTGACTTATAAAATTAATTTTAAGACCTAGAACCTAAAGAATACTATCACTATAAAAATAGTTTCTGCTGAAGGGTTTGCATTTATACTTCTTTCATAACCCGTATAGTTCCAGAGATATGAACATTTGTTTGAAATGTGAGGATATAATTTGATTCTGTCAAAAGGCTTAGGCTCCGCCCATTGGAAGTTTCATTGCAAACTTCCAGAGTTCCACTGGCATGAACGAGTTAACCACTCCTGTAGTCCTAACAACTTACTAACACTGACTTATATAGTTCCAAAAATATCTCCTCTTTCTGTCAAAAATGACATGTAACCACCTCTTTCTATCCCTACATACATAACCAGCCTATACAGTATCACATAACAATGTGCTTCTTTTAAAATTTTTCTTACACAGGCTGTCACAGTGTTTTATCTTACTTATGTCCACCACCTAGTCATTTCTCTCCAGTACAGTTAATAGTGTTCATATACTTACATCTCTATATAAATAATTATATAAATTATTGGTGTCACAACTATGCTGATTATGTAGTGTGTTTTTTGTGTACTACACAACTTCAAAAATCAGCATGTGATGAGGGGGATATAGAAAATTTTGTGAAGAGGTAAATCAAACCTGAAAATATGAATATACCTCCAAAAATAGATACATCGTAGTCAGCGGAAAATCGAGCATGAAAATAGGTACATCCGAGAGGTCTGCCCACACAAGAGTCGTACCACTCCAAACCCTCTAAACTATATCCCGTCTGACAACTCTTTGTAAAAGTGAAAACAGTTTTGCCAGAAATTCATGCATGTCTACCTTTACTTTCTGCTAAAGAAACCTTGCTAAAACCACACTGAACAGATAAAGAAATCTTATCTCCAGGTTATAATATCCAAAGAGTGGACAAGATAAACAAGAAAGCAGATGGAGTAGCAGTCAGGAACAGTTGAGAGCATCTATACCACCATAGTCAGATACACACACACACACACACACACACACACACACACACACACACACACACACACACACACACACACACACACACACAGAGTCAAGAAGTAACAGTGTACCCTCAAATCCTTATCAAATGTAATAATGCAGAAATTACGCTCCTCTAATTCTGTAACCATAAAAGCATCTGCATTATGCCATTATACATACCACCAGGTAACAGCATTTTAATGGTTGAAGAAATCTTTTGCTGGGTATCTCTAAACATTCCCCAGAAAACATTCAAGCTAGATGACCTTGCCACAGACTGACAGGTAATTAACTCAGACCCTCCAGCTAAGTCTATAAACCTATACAGTTTCACCTAACTAATCTCCTGCTGTACAAGAGTCAGCCAAAGCAGGAATAGTCAATTCACTTTAGATTGTATACTCACTATCCAAACCACGCAAAATTTCCACATCTGGGTGCCTACCTAACAGAGACAGTGGCTGCTCTCCAGCTCTTGCAAGTTGGGTGAAACTGTATAGATTTATAGATTTAGCTGGAGGATCTGAGTTAACCAGTAGGATCTAGGTTTATACAAAGACCCCAGTTCTGGTAGTTTTTAATGGTTTGCACCAGGGGTGTAGCAAGCAAATTCTGTTTTGTACTCACAAGCTCCAAGTGCTATCCCGCACCCCCACCCCTGGATACCTATCACTAAAAAAAGGACACATCTCTCAAAATGCTGCCCCAAACCACTTAATACATATAAGTAACATTTTCAGCTGTTCTCCCTAAAACTACTAAAATATTGTTTTTAGATTAGAAATATTCCAACTGTTGTTAAAGGCACTCATTTAGACAGTTGTAGACATAATATAATCTGAAAAAAAGCCATGTTGTTGTGATGCTCAGAAAAATACTCAGTAGAATACAAAGAGTATGCCTGGCTACACCCTTGGTTTGTACAGTATGTTGACTGAATCTTAGATTTTCGTTTATTGTGACACCTAGTATCCTTATAGGTTTTACCTTAGAATGAATAGTAAAAAGATGGCAACTGTCATAATATTTGGAATTTGTGTTTTTATGGCGTTTCCTTAAATTATTAAATTGATTTTGACCAAAATGAGTAAAAATTACATTACTTATTTGCTTAGATTTATAGTTTTATTTGTGTATAACAGATCAATTCCCGCCCCCACCTGAAACAAAAAAGACCACAGTGAAAAACTTCTCAAAAGCCGACTTCACACTTCTAAAAACTAGTGTGGTCTCCTTTAAGGCCCCTGAGCCAGTGGTAAACATTACTCAAACCGCTGAATCACTTACAAATGCCTTCTACCAGCACCTACAGGACTGCATGGCTCAGGCAATCCCAAACAAAACTAAGACTCTTTGTACCAAAGGCAAGCGTCCAGTCTGGTGGACCCCAGCCATAAACAAGCTCTACAACAAAAGGAGGAAGCTACTACAAGATAGAGCAAAATCCTTGAAAGGTAAGACACCCTTGATCATTATAAGTAAAAACTAAGAGCTCTCATAAAATCATCCAAGGCAAATTTTGAGAGAAAAATGGATTCAAAAGACAGTCATAAGGCCTTCTTTAGCTATGTTAGAAACCTAGGAGGAAACTCCCAGATATGCTCAGAATTAGTTCAAAATTATGTGAAGATTACTGAACCTACACACATTGCCAACATACTGGCTGACAGGTTCAGTGCAAACTTCTCCCCAAAATGAGAGATATCTATACCAGAGGATTGTAGCCCCCCAAACATCTCCAACGCCCAGGTGAGAACTGCTCTCTCCAAAGCAAAAAACACAGCATCCATGGGACCGGATGGTGTTTCCGGCTGTGTGCTCCATGAACTCAATGAGCAATTAAACCCGCAGTTAGAACAGCTGTTTAATCTTAGCCTCACCTCAGGATATGTACCCAAGGAGTGGCGACTGTGGTCCCACTTCACAAGGGCGGTGCCTCCACCGACCCTGGAAATTACCGTCCCATTAGCTTGACAAGCCTTATCTGCAAAGCCACGGAGAGGATCATAATGGAACTCATAAATAAAGACATAGGGAACTTGCAGACTTTGGATCCAACCCAGTTTGGCTTTGTCAAAGGCAGATCATGCCTTTTAAACTTGGTTGACTTTTTCGAGACAGTCACCAAGGCCATTGATGAGGGAAAGGCAGTCCATACAGCCTACCTTGACCTGGCAAAGGCCTTCGACACAATACCCCACTCAGGTATCATCAAAAACTTATCAGCTAGAATGTAAATCCATACATCACAAGATGGGTTGCAAACTGGCTAAGTGACAGGACCCACAGGGTCAGAGTTGCTGGAGCCATGTCAGACGCAAAGCTTGTCACAAGTGGTGTCCCACAGGGGGCAGTCCTGGGTCCAGTCTTGTTCGCATCTACTTTTCTGAAGTACAAGCAAACACAGGAGGGTTATGGCTGACAAAGTTTGCAGATGACTGCAAACTACCATAGTCGAAAACACATCTGACACAGATATCCTTCAGAAGGGCCTCACAGAAATGGATAACTGGTGCCAGAGCCATAGCCTAAAGTTAAATGCCAAGAAATGCATAGTCATACCCTTCGGGAAAAACAAGGTTACCCCTAGCTACCATATAGGTGGCAATCCACTGAGCACAGAAGAAGTCATCAGGGATCTGGGGACCCAGGTTGACAGTAGCCTTTCGTTTGACACTCATGTTGCTAAAGTAGTTAGGAAAACCTTCTACATTGCCCATCTGATCATGAAGGGATTCACATCTAGATCAAGGGAGGTCATCGCCCCCCTGTACTCATCACTCATTAGACCTATGATTGAGTACAATGCCCCATTCGGAATGTATCTGACCAGACACCTGCAGCAGCTGGAAAGGCCCCAAAAGTTCCTCACCAAAAGGATAAAGGGTCTCAAAAATATGTCTTATGCTGCCCGACTGAAAGAACTCCAGCTCTATTCACTCTCATACCGCTTGCTCAGAGGTGACCTGTGCCTGACATATAAGACCATGTCAAACCCTGATTTGATGAATATGCTTCACCTCAAAAAATCTAGATCCCTCAGAACCACAAGGGCAGGAGACTTAAACCTTGACACGGTTATTAATAGAACATGCTGGAGGGACAGATTCATCACCCAGAGACTCCCTATGCTGTGGAACAAAATCCCGGTACATGTGAGGCAGAGCACCTCACTGGCCTTGTACAAGAGGAATCTTGACCAATGGATGGGGGATCGCAGATATACCCCAGGGATTACTTCAGTGTCACTGCTTGACAGAGGCACAGCAAAATAATAGGCATAGTTTTATTCAAACTAAAGGGGTGGCGAAAGCCAAATAACTATGGGCTAGTCTTATAAATGCCCTTGGGCAGATAGCCTAGAATGAACCTATGAACCTATGAACCTATGTCTTTCTGTATGTTTCAGTGTCATTTCATTTTTTTCTCTCTATCCCTCATCTGACGATGTATAGTTTTATAACTGTTAGACTGCACAACATAAAATTTATTAGATTGATAGTTAAATGGGGCATATTGTCAAGTTTTGAATTTGTCAAATAAACTGCAATGCCTAAGTTACTAAAGTGCAAAATATTTTGAACGAGAATCTGACAGGGGACCATAAACATTAGTGTGCTAAAGGCATCGAACATCAAAACAAGCGATTATGTACATGCACAGTATAAAAATGATGGAATGAAAATGTGACTGCCATAGCAAATGATACAGGACATGGTATACGAGTACACACATATACAGTGTATATCACAGTATAAAAATGATGGAATGAAAATGTGACTGCCATAGCAAATGATACAGGACATGGTATACGAGTACACACATATATGCACATACAAAAACCAACACCCACAAACACAGACACACATGTCGTGTAAAACATAGCCTATGTGATATGTCCAAATTAAATATAACTGAGTTTATGGTGTACATCTAGATTTCAAAGTATATGTTTGTCATACTTCATAAAATAATGGAATAGTTAGCAATTATATTCAAAGGACACATTATCAGAATAATTCATCAATGAGTTATTTGAGATTCAGTGAACTTTACAAGGTGGGATGGTTTTCCAGTACTCAGGTTCATAGGTTCATAGGTAGGTACTAGGGTATCGGCCCTGGGGCCTGTACAAACCCAGCCAAAAAGGTACCCTGGCTTTTGCCACCCAAGAAAATTATTTTCCTGTGCCAGCAGTGATGTAATAAGCCTCATGCCATTTGCTTTCCTGTATTTAAGATATACTATTACAATTGTTATAATTAGGATGAATTCCATAAGATCAGAGTGAGTATACTGACATTATTACATTCATTCATTTTTCTGACACCTGTTTTACACAAGTTAGAACACTGAAGAGTACATAAATAAGAGTATATAGGAGTAGGTGAAAGTCAGAGAAACTAATCCTGAAGAAACAATTAACTGTTTACAGTATGTGAGCGCACAGAGACACATGCATGTGTGTGCACACACATTCACACACACGCACACAAACATATACAAACCTGTGTTTCCACACACACACACACACACACACACACACACACACACACACACACACACACACACACACACACATGCACACACATGTGAGGACTGTCAGTTAATTTACAACACTTATTTCAGATATAGGATTAAACCATAGCACCTGGTGCAAACCCACATCTACACAGGGCAGACGTATGGAGTCTGTAAAGAAGGTACCTGAGACCAGGGTTGCCAGATTTCCAGCAACCCAGGTAGGGACAAAAAAAGAAGGTCTCAGACCAAAAAAAAAAGGTCTTTAACACAGAAAAGTACATGGAAATGAAGCACAACTTTAGATTTTTTCCTGAATTAAACAGACTCCAAATAATGTGCAAAGCTGAATTTCAGACTATGTAGCCCATGTATAAAATCAGTTCTTAATTTCTCTTAATTCCAGTAAACTTTTTTAATAAATAATGCCAGTGTTGTCTTTAAACTCTGCTAACTTAAATGTTCTCTCTAATCAGTCTGTCAAAAAAGCTCTATAGCGGTACTGCATATGGGTGAGAAGAAAAGCAAGAAATGGTTTTAAATAGTTTACATTCCATCCAGTGACTTATGTTCCAAAGTGCAGTGCTTCCAGGAAAGGGAAGAAGTACAGTCTTGTAAAAATTCCCAGAATTACCAGTGTGTTATGAGATTCAAAAATAGTAATACTGGGATAAAAAATCAATAGAAATAATCAGAGGCACAGTGCAAACTAAGTATTAAAAAAGTGCTTGCCTACACCATGTACAATGAAAGATATGATCTGGGTGACGGTCCACATAAATACTAATAATGAACATGGAGGTACAAAGTTCAAAAGAAAACTCACTCTGCCTGCAATAAACACTGAGCGTTTAATGCATTGCAGTTCCGCATTAAACATTTGATTGATTGGCCCGTATGCCAGGTATACGGGTCAATCAAAAAAACAAAGTGGAGGCTGGCGGATCAGGCTACTGATCTCGGGACAGTCCCGCCCAAATAGGGACGTCTGGCAACCCTGCCTGAGACAGAAAAAAATAGGAAAACTATGCTGCAAGGAGAGAGTTATGCTAATAGCAGTCCCTTGCCCTACCTAATGTTATTAGAGTTTATATAATCAACAGCAAAGGAATAAAGTTGTATAGTAGCATGGGTCACAATCGGATTACCAAAGTTTCAAAACTTCAAAGCTGTACAGTGCATAACAGGAAATGTACCTTTTTCCCGACTGTAGTGCAATCTCAGAGTTGATATATTTAATTAGCTGGGGTGGAGGGGCTTGCCCCTGTGTAAAAATGTAAAAAAGAAAATGTTTTTATTTTATTTTTATTTAAGTTTCAAAGTTTCAAAAATTTGATCATATGGTCTTGGCCGTATGATGTTCGAAGTTTTGAAACTTCGGTAATTCAATTGGGACCCAGTAGAATAGCAGCTATGATTTACATTGTACCTTATTAATAAATATTAGTTGGAGCTACACTTGTCTTTTTTTTTGTTTTCATGGATTGTTTCTTTTACAAACTGCATGAGACCTAATTGTGATATTGCTGAGTCATTACTGCTCTTGAAAACTGCAAACATTAGTTTGTTAAATAGGTTACCAGTTAGCATGTTCACATAACAATAGTCTGCATAAATTATTCATCATTTTAATTTGATGTTTCTGTCAGAAAATGCCATAAACCAAACAAATGCTAAAAACAGAAGATGCTTTTAGATTGTTTTGATGATCACATTTGTCTTTTTGCAATAAAATTTATTATATTCTCGCTGATAGACATGGAATGACAAAACAGGGGAGGGAAAAGTAGGCACAGAAGAAGTTCTGTCATGTGGTTGGACAGTGGAAGGTAATGTTTATTTGGTGCTGTGAGGGTAATTATCTGTTTCCTGTGACTGCACATATTTTTTTTTTCATTTGCAGACTTCTAGCTATAAAAACACATTTAATGTACTCATCTAAATCGCAGACACACATAAATAAAAAAGAATATTTGTTTCAATAAATTTGCATGCTTTTTTGTATACTGCATATTCCAGTTCCTGTTTAATATCTATAATATGAAAGCAGAAATCAGATCAAATGGTCATTATAATCTTTGCATTTCAAATATGGCTCTCTACTTACCTATTTGAGTAGTACAAGTTTATTAATTTTGCAGATCTGTTTCCAACATTGGTAGGTATGATGGTTCTAAGTACAAGGAAGGGGTAGCTGGCAGGAGTGCGGTGACAGAATGATACAATAGGAGGGGTAGCTGGCAGGATTGTAGTGCCAGAATGATACAACTGTTTGCAGTGAGCATGAAAAACCAGTATAATACCAGAATATAAAGTGATGCTGTTTACCACATGATGTATTTAGGTTACAGTCTACGTGACTGACAGGATACTGGTAAACATAAAGTAACATTCCCAGTCTAATATTGCTACAGCAACCAGTAGCTTTTTCCATCTGCATCATAAATGTATCTGGTAAATATTACAACTCGGTTTTGATCATCCTATTTTTGCAACTGGTAGCAAGGACGGTGTCTTTGATTGGTAGAGATCTCCCACTATTATTGTCTGACATTCAGAAATGTAAAAATCAAGTGCCTCGAATTTCTGTCTTGATTAATGTTGAAAGGTATTTTAAGGTCTGCAGCATATTTTATTGGTTTATATGTAGTTCACTTTTTAAAAAAAAAATCACCTTTTGTGTGTTCTTACATTATAAAAATTCAGAATCAGATCTGGAGAGCATTTTTTGCACAGGAATTAGCAGACATCTGCAACAGTATATTATAACACGTGAACCTGTGATGTCATTTAGGTAATGCACCCTTCTTGCAAGCTCTTTCACAGTCTCAAAAATTAATTTGTGCATTCATATAGTTTATTTAGTTTTCCTCAAAAGGCTTACTCGTGTCTTGATTTGCATCAAAACACTTTCTGATAGTCTGCTGTCATTGAGTTTAAATAACCTTCAAACTGATGTCTTATGTATTTGAGAGAGTCAAGTACTTCAGTGTTCTCTTGTTCATAGAGTATATTTGAGAATAAATCTGATAATACTTCCTGAGTCATATCTGCAAGCTGCATTTAAGCCATATAAAACCTGAAGCAGTTACACTAAAATGTGATTTAATCTGCAGTATGTTTTCAGTGGCATAAAAAGATGTGTGAACTTGTGACCTTTTTCAATGCAATGTATAAAAAAGTATATGAATTTTATTACTGCCTTTGTCTGGTAAATACAACAATAATACATAGACTGTGCAATGAAAAGCAGACGTAAAACAGAAGATGAAATGATTTTCCCTCATGAATATATAGGTTCATAGGTTGGTACTAGACTATCGGCCCTAGGGCCTATGCAAGCCTAGCCATAACAATTCCCAATTCCCTGGATATTTCTTCCCACAATATTTACTTCTCTGGGCTCCTGTCTAGCAGGGTGACTGACGTGATCCCTGGGGTGAATTTCCTATCTCCCATCCAATCATCAAGGTTCCTTTTGAAGAGGGCCAATGAGGTGCTCTGCTTGACATGTATGGACAGTCTATTCCAGAGTATGGGGAGTCTCTGGGTCAGGAACCTATCCCTCCAGCATGTTTTGTTCATTGTGATGACAAGGTTTAGATCCTTGGAGCATGTTGCTCTGAGGGATTGGGATTTCTTTAAGTGGAGCATGTCCAGCAGCTCAGAGTTTGACATGGCCTTGTATGTTAAGCAGAGATCGCCTTTGAGTAGATGATATGCCACACAGTATAGCTGGAGTTTTTTTAGACGGTCAGCATATGGCATCTGCTTTAGGCCTGTGATTCTTTTAGTGAGGTATTTCTGTGGCCTTTCCAGCTGTTGCAAATGTCCTGTGAGGTACATACCAAACGGGGCATTATACTCTATAATGGGTCTAATGAGGGATGAGTACAGTGGGACAATGACCTCCATTTTTCTGGATGAAAAGCCCTTAGTGATGAGGTGTGCCACATAGAAGGATTTCCTGACTGTTGTGGCGATGTGGTTATCGAAAGTGAGACCACTGTCCACCTGTGTCCCTAAGTCTCTCATCACACTTTCGATGTTTAGCGTCCTGTCACCTATGTGGTAATTCATGGGTACATGTTTTTTTCCAAAGGGGATAACTATACATTTTTTGGCATTAAGCTTGAGCCCATGGCTCTGGCACCAGGCATCTGTTTCTGTAAGGCCTTTTTGTAGAATATCCACATAATTTGGGGATTCAATAATGGCTCGCAGTTTGCAGTCATCTGCAAACTTTGTTAGTCAGAGTCCCTTAGTGTTGGCCTGTACTTCAGAGAAGTAGATGCCAAACAATAGTTGTCCCATGACTGAACCCTGAGGTACTCCACTTGTCACTTGTCTGGAGCTGGATTTGGAGTCGGCTACTTTTACTGTCTGGGTTCTGTCAGTAAGCCAGTTGGCAACCCATCGAGTGATGTAGGGATTTATGCCCAGCTTAGTAAGTTTATCTATGATTCCAGAGTGGGGGATGGTATAGAAGGCCTTGGCGAGGTCCAGATAGGCTGTGTGGACCACCTTACCCTTGTCCACAGCTCTGGAGACTGATTCGAAGAAGTCAATCAGATTCAGGAGACAAGATAGGCCCTTCACAAACCCAAACTGGGTGGGGTCCAGTGTTTGAAGGTTGCCAATGTCTTTGTTTATAAGTTCCATGATAATGAGTTCCATGCCCTTGCAGATCAGGCTTATCAGACTGATGGGACGGTAGTTCCCAGGATCCAAGGCGGATTCTCCCTTGTGGAGCGGGATAACTGTAGCTGTGCGCCACTCAGTGGGCACGAAGCCTGAGGTGAGGCTATGATTAAACATGACACTTAGGTGAGGTGCCAGTTCATTTTGTAGTTCATGTAGTATACAGCCTGGGATGTCATCTGGTCCCATGGATGCTGTATTCTTAGCTTTAGAGAGTGCAGTTTCTATCTGTGTGGCCGTGATTATCAGAATTTAGCAATCTTTTGGTATTGAGATGGGCCCTTTAGGGGGTGAGAGGGGGGTGAAATTGGCACTAAATCGATTTGCCAGGATATTGGCAATATCCTTGGGATCAGTATATTTAATGCCATTCTGTTGTAGCTCAGAGCAGATCTGAGCATTGCCATTTAGATTCTTGACATAACTATAGAATGCCTTGTGGTTGTCTTTGGAATCTTTGGCAATTTTATTTTCGTAACTAGCTTTTGAGGATTTTATGAGGGATCTCAGCTTCTTACTGAGGCTGGTGAGGGAGTTTTTTGCATCCTGGGATTTTTCTCTTTTCTGCAACAGTTTCTTCCTTCTGTTGTATAGTTTGTTTATAGCAGGGAACCACCATATGATCTTTCACTGTCCCTAGGCCAGGAAGCTGAAGGCCATGAAAGAGCAATTAAAAAATTTCTGTAACAATAACTAGCCGAAATCAGGAAAACAAACTCTGCTTAATTGTATCTGTGGTTTCTGTATGGAAAAAGGCGTAAGTTAAATAGCTGAATACAAACAGACATGTACCGTGCAGTATGTGAAGTAAGACTTGTGAGGTGTTTCTGCCTGTACTTTATTCTGCAATAGCTGAGGGGTCAGCATTTCCTTTAGTTAAGAGATAGCTAGGAAAAAGTCTGTCTGTACACTGGTATTTTTCAGTCTTGTAATATATTTGTTGAAATTGTTTATTTTCTGCTTTCTCTGTGCAAATGTATATTTCTCTGCGTACTTAACTTTTAACTGCACTACTTTCTACTTCAGTAAAATATTTTAATTTATTTACCTTTAAAAAAGCTTATGGCAGATTGTCTGCTTGTTAGTTATTTTACTGATAAGAGGGCATTTATTGCTGAATATATACAAACAGCATGATTCTCTGGAGATACTTCGGGTGCAATTAACTGTTGGTAGGACATGTATTCAAGTCATTGCCAGCTCCACGACCCCCTCCATGAATCAGAACACCCACTCTGTCTATTTGGATCTACTTGAGTCTATTAAGATACATCCGAACACCATGGTTTTGAGCAACCTTAACTACCCATCCATTGACTGGGTAAATTACTTGCAAGCAAACTCACTTGCCTGAAGGTTCCTTGACTTTCTAACTAAAATGCCCTGGGCCAGCAGCTTGACAACCCCATATGTGGTGCCAACATCCTGGATCTGGTGCTTAGCAATATGGGGGACCACTGTAGCACCCCCACTGTGATGTCTTCCCTGGTGAGATCTGACCACAAATCAGTCTCATTCGAAGTAACTATCAGACCTGCCCCCCCCTCCCCCCGGCGACTAAACTAAAAAAACTTCTCCAGAGCAGATTATAATCTCTTACGGGATGGTATAAGTAGCTTCACTGCACCTCCCCCATCAGATGGAACTGGCAACTATGCCGAATTCTACACCAGTGCTTTATACAAACACCTGTATAACTGCACTGACTCGGACGTACCTGATAGGACCAAAGCAAGTTCCTCAAGGAAGAGCAAACCTGCCTGGTGGACACCTGCCATTAACAGACTTTACAACAAGTGGAAGAAATTGCTGTCTAAGAGTAAGAGGGAGTGACCTTAAACTGGAAACACTCCCTCCTCAGCTTAAACAAGCAAATAAGACTTTTTGCAAAAAAGCAAACTACCAATCCAAATTAGCTTCCTCAACTAATGACAACCATAAGGTGTTCTTTAGTTACATCTGTAACCTAAAATGAAAGGCCCAGATTTGTGCCAAACTGGTAGTTAATGATACCACATATACTGAGCCTGTGGACATAGCTAATCTGTTAGCTAGCAGGTTCTATGAAAACTTTACTCCCCTGTCCCCACCACACATACCCCATGAGATTCCTACCACGTCCTCTACCTTGTATCTCTAAAGAGCAAGTCATAAATGCCCTCTCTATGATCAAAAACACAGCAGTTATGGGACCTGATAAAATCCCAGGCTGTGTCCTACATGGGGTGAAACAAGAATTAGCAACACCATTACTTTTTCAATCATAGTCTAATCACTGGCTTCATCCCAGCTGAATGGAAAAAGGCCACCTTGCACAAAGGTGGTGCTTCCACTGACCCCAGGAACTACAGACCTATTAGTCTGATTAGGTTATCTGCAAGGCCATGGAACGAATCCTCATGGACCTTATCAACAAAGATATAGGTAATCTCCAAACACTTGACCCTACTCAATTTAGATTTCTCAAAGGGTGATCATGCCTATTAAACCTGGTGGACTTCTTTGAGACAGTCACTAGGGCCCTAGATGGATTGGAAATTTGTGCATACAGCCTACCTAGACATAGCCAAGGGTTTTGATACTATACCCCACTCAGGCATCATTGACAAACTCACCCAGCTATGTATCAACCCTTATATCATTACATGGGCCACTAACTGGCTCACTGATAGAGCCCATACAGTCAAAACAGGGGAATCCACCTCCAACAGCAGACCTATAACTAGTGGTGTTTACGGGGATCAGTGCTGGGACCTATACTGTTTGTAATCTATTTCTCTGAAGTACAAGCTAAAACTAAAGGTCTGTGGCTGGCAAAGTTTGCTGATGACTGCAAACTGGGAGCAGTCACAGAATCTCCAAACAATGTCAATATCCTATAAGAGGGTCTTATATAAACAAATGATTGGTGCCAAAGTCATGGCCTTAAACTCAATGCAAAAAAATGTATTATCATCCCTTTTGAAAAGGGCAGTGTTCCTGCTAACTATCACATCAATAACAATACCCTAAGTATGCATTCTGTGGTGAGAGACCTGGGCACATAGCATGACCGCAACCTTAACTTTAATCACCGTGTCTCCACAGTGGTAAGAAGGGCAATCTATATTGCTCATCTCATAAGTACAGGGATTGCCTCGAGGAAAAAAAAGTTATAACTTCCCTGTAATCTTCCCCCATCAGGCCAACAATTGAGTACAATGCCCCTGTTGCTATATACCTTTTCAAGCACCTGCAGCAATTGGAGAGACCAAAAAGGTTCCTCACAAGGAAAATTCAAGTTCTTCAGAATCTGTCCTATGAAGATCATCTGAAATCATTGCCACTTTATTCTGTTTCATACAGACTACTCAGAGGCATATAAGGCAATCTTTGATCCTGCTATATTGGAAATGCTGCATATCCACAAGTCAAATGGTACACGGGTTACTTCCTCTAAAGGCCTTAACCTGATATGTGACATTAATCGAACCTGCTGGAAGGATAGATTTGTCTCCTAGAGGTCACCTCGCTTTTGGAACAGACTGCCACTTCATGTCAAGCAGAGCACCTCATTGGCCCTCTTCAAATGTAATCTGGATGATTGGATGGGTAACCATAAATTCACCATGGGGTTCCACCCGTATCCCTCTTGGGCAGGGGCAGAAGGTGCTGATTGTGGAAATAAGGGTAAAAACTGACTACGCTTGTAAGGGCCCTAGAGTCATTAGCCTAGCAACCTCCTATGATCCTATAAATATAAACAAGCAGCTGGCATCAGCCACTAATTAGCAAGACTGCTCTGCTACTTATGACCATTTTATTTGGCAAAGAGTCAACATTAACTTGGAATATCCCCATGTAGGTAATTTGGGATGGTGACAGTTAACTACCTTGTGTCAGGATGGAAGATTATACTGCTGGAGAATATTACCAGCCTTCCATGGAAATGCATGTATGTTTGTGTGTGTCTGTGTGTCTCTCTCTGTGCATGCTCACAGTTCTCTATTAAAAGTGCAGTAACTGTGGGCAACTAGGCACTGGATAATACTGAAACCTAAGAGACTTATGAGACAGGTATCAGGGAACTAGGCCAAAGACTCTGTTTTCTGAGATGTACAGTGTGAAGCCTATTCTTTGGCCTGGAAGGTGCAGGGCCATACTCAGAGCAACTGTACTTTTTCCTGCATACTCTTTTGAGGCCAAGACTTTCTTGTTTTCAGAAGTAAAAAGAAATGACATTCTGTGGTAGAATTTTGCAGTGTGATCTGTTAAAGTCAACAGATTTTACACTGTCGCTTTGATAATGTGCTTATATATTTCCATCATTTTTGCCATGCTCTGTTTTTAAATGTGTTTCTGAATAGTATTCCACATTCCTACTGGAAGCATGAAAAGTTATATGCTATTTGGTATTCAAATGTTATGCTAATTAGTTGCCCTGATTTTTGGTCTGATGTATCTACTTTTGAAAAGCCTTTGTACCTAATTTCAGTGTGTGCAGATTGAAAGATCTTGGTCCCAAATCAATGAGAGAAAGCTGAAGAAAGGGAAAAAAAAACAGTGGAAGCATAAATGGGAACGTCTGGTCTTTCACCAAAAATTTCTTGGGTAGGGGAAGGTAGTGGTGTGGATATTGTCTAAATGGAGTTATTTAGTACCTTGAGTCAGGCATAAGGTATAAAGAGGGGGATAACTTTTATAGCTTCAATTGGACCAGGTGGAGTGGATGAGGGTCCTCTCTTCATCTGTAAGACAATGTATGTAGTATCAAAAAATGTCTGAACTATGATATTGTTAAGCAGTGTTTATCTGAATGTTTTAAGCTGACTCCTGCAGCATGCAGAAAGAAATTCAGAGAATGTAGAAAAATGACAGATGAAGCTGATTGGCAAGGAGGGGGTGCAACACTATTGAAGAGATGGGATGAAAGGGGGTCCTGTGTCTAGTTATCGGGTCACAACTACACAAGAAGGGGGTGCCCAGGACTACACATGATTATAAGGGGACCGATGAGGGCAAGCCAAGGCCATTGCAGCAGTTTATGCATGCTGGGGAGACACCAACATTACTAGTACAAAACTGGGTCTTAAGGTTAAGTGTTTTCATTGTAAAGAGAGCATGTACCATACCGGTGTCCACTGTGATGAGGTAAGGATCAGAAATCATGAGCCAGAAAGGTGAGAATGTTAGAAACCTAGATAGCTAGGAGAAAACTAATGAATCTTGGAAGCAAGGGGAGGATGGTCTGCCTTAGAAAGCTCTAAGCCAATTTAACACCTGCAGCATAGCTCATTCTAGTCCAGCAGTCAGATCTCTCATAGTACCAGCATTGCAATTTATTTATTTATTTACATTTGTTGATCGGGAGTGTCCTACTGGACGAAAGTCCATTTTCAGTGGAGGCCCAGGGAGAAAAGCTCCACAGTTAAAATAAACAGACAGTAGTTACATTGGATTACATAGCGATTAACAATTTGATTAACATAGCAATTAATTGCAAACATATTTACAGATGAAGAACATAGTACATCAGTAGACAACTAGAATCTTTATCTGCAAAGTACATAACAGACATTAAGAAATGTTACAATAAGAAGGTCCTGCTATATAATGAGTACTAGGCTTATGAGCATCTGAGCTTGCTATAATCAAGATAGTTAATGGGGTGAAAAGAAAGGTAGTGGTTGGATGGGGTGGGTGATTTTAGAGTGGGAGTTGCAAGGGCATAGCCAGCATGTTTTTAGGTTAGACAGTTAGTCCAAATAACTTTCTAAGGAGAACAGAATGGAAAGGTGCCTGATTTGCACAGTATGTAAAACAATGATGTTTTGTTATGTACTGTAGCAACATTCTCATACTAATTTTGATTCTTATCAGGTTATCTTAAATTACTGCACATCCGATAAATCATTGCAGGTGACATGAACTCAGGCTAAGGTTTCTGCAAAATGAGAAAATAATTCATATATCTGTTACCATATATGCCTCTGCTTATTCTAGGTGCAGCAAAGAAAAGTTTGGAGTTTACAATACAGTAATGGTGGTCCCTCTCCATAAAGGTGGTGCCGCAATGGATCCTGGAAACTATCGCCCCATAAGCCTGACTAGCTTGGTCTGCAAAGCTATGGAAAGGATCATCATGGACCTCATAAATAAAGATACTGGGGACCTACAGACACTGGATCCTACCCAGTTCGGCTTTGTTAAGGGCAGATCCTGCCTCTTAAACCTGGTTGATTTCTTTGAAACCGTCACCAAGGCCATTGACGAGGGGAAGGTGGTCCACACAGCCTACCTGGACCTCGCAAAAGCCTTCGATACAATAGCCCACTCGGGCATTATCGATAAGCTCACCAGCTTAAATATAAACCCCTATGTCACTAGATGGATTGCAAACTGGCTCAAGGACAGAACCCACATGGTTAGAATTGCTGGAGCCATGTCAGACTCCAAACCAGTTACAAGTGGTGTCCCACAAGGCTCAGTCCTGGGACCTCTCTTGTTCGGTATATATTTCTCGGAGGTACAGGCCAACACAGAAGGACTGTGGCTGACCAAGTTCACAGATGACTGCAAACTGGGCACCATAATCGACTCTCCAGCCGACACAAGCATCCTCCAAAAGGGCCTCATAGAAACAGACAACTGGTGCCAGAGCCATGGCCTCAAGCTAAATGCCAAAAGTGTATAGTCATCCCCTTTGGCAAAAAAAAGTGCCCACAAATTACCACATAGGTGGTAATCCATTAAGTACAGAAGAAGTAATTAGGGACCTGGGGACCCAAGTTGATAGCAATCTCTCATTTGACAACCACGTGGCCAAAGTGGTTAGAAAAACATTTTATATAGCCCACCTAATCATGAAGGGATTCACATCTAGATCAGGGAGGTCATCGTGCCTCTTTACTCATCCCTCATCAGGCCCATAATTGAGTACAATGCCCCTTTTGGGATGTACCTTACCAGACACCTGCAGCAACTGGAAAGACCCCAAAAGTACCTCCCCAAGAGGATCAAAGGGCTCAAACAGATGCCATATGCTGCCCGGTTAAAGAAACTCCAGCTCTACTCAGTGGCATACCGCCTGTTCAGAGGCGATCTGTGCCTGACGTATAAAGCCATGTCCAACCCAGAATTAATGGACATGCTGCACCTCAGAAAATCCAAATCCCATCGAGCTACGCACTCGAGAGACTTGAACCTCAGCACTGAAATTAATAGGACATGCTGGAGGGACAGATTCATAACCCAGAGGTTCCCTTCACTCTGGAATAAAATCCCAGTCCAGGTTAGGCAGAGTCCCTCATTGACTGTATTCAAGAGGAATCTTGATGAGTGGATGGGAGATCATAGGTTTACCCTGGGTATCACTTCTGTGTCACTGTTAGACAGAGGCACAGTATACTAACCTTGAAAAAGGGCATAGCAAAATAAATTTAAAATGGGTGGCGAAAGCCAAACACATTCTGGCTAGGCTTATAAATGCCCTAGGGCAGATAGCCTAGTATGAACCTATGAACCTATGAACAGAGTTTGGTATATTCTTACAGATTATAGCACTTTCTGTTGCTTCATCTCTTGTGAGATAGTAGCTGACTACTGGGGTCACATTTGTTGCATTTATACTCGAATCTAAACAGACTATGTTAAACACAACTCAGGAGAGTAAAGGTTGTTTAAAATAATTACATACTTCCTGGTTGTAATGGGAGCAACCCAGCAGGCAATTTTATATTTTGATTTAACAAGAATACGTAAAAGACTGAATGTACCATAACTACAGTCAACTATTATGAACTTGTTTCGTTTTGCTTGTGTTCCCGTGTGTTAATTTTGCATTTTGTTTTCCTGTTATTCCCATTGCCGTATTTGAAGTACGCTCTATAATGTTACTTTTTGCAGAGAATGATGCATGCATTGCAATGTCTTGCTTTATCTGCAATGTGATTGCTGTGATGCAGATTACACAGCCAGTCATTGTAATCCTAATGACTTGTGTGGCAATGGACATGTCCGTGATGTATGAGGCCTAGTTAAAAGACAGTTTAGAAAACATAGATATTTGTCTCTGCACTAAATGGCAGTGAACCTAACAGTGTTCCCTTCATCCTTCAACTCCTACCCCTGTTGACAGCTAAGAAAAGCAGAGTCTGCAGGTGTCTAGCAAGTCAACATTTTGTGTGCAAACACAACAATCCACTTGCTGTAGCCTCTCTGCCCTAATCTGTATTATTTTGCTAATTTATTCCTAAAGAAGATATTACATTAATTCATCAAAAACTTCACTGGAGTAATTAGGAAGTTAGGCCTGCTTATAATTAGAGGGAATTACAGAAGAGGTACAACCAGTATGTGAAGCCATTGCACTGGTAGTAGGAAGATGAAAAAAAGACATGTTCTTTAGAAGCTATGATCAGTTATCTTCAGCTGTAAAAATCATTTTTCATTTAGATAGTTTAGATTTCATGTGATTCCATACTGCTGAATTAATTTACATTTTTCACTTTTTCTGGTGTTAAAAGTGCTTGTGTTCTACATGTTGGGAGTGTATAATACATGTAGTATGTGTGAATTAATGAGTGGTTTTGTGCAGAAATACAGCTAATTTGACAAGTTGTAGTTTTTTGTATCATGCTAACAAGAGGGCTACTACTCACTACTTGCTGTTCTGCTGTTGTAAACACAATGCATTGTACATTGGACTAGAGTGCAGAGTACTGTATCTGAGGAAGGGGGTTTTGAGGAATGCTTGGGGTTTGGAGGAGTGCTTGGAGTTTTGAGGAATGATTGGGGTTTGGAGGAATGCTTGGAGTTTTGTGGAATGCTGGGGGTTTGGAGGAATGCTTTGGGTTTGCAGGAATGCTTGGAGTTTTGAAGAATGCTTGGGGTATGGAGGAATGCTTGGGGTTTTGAGGAATGCCTGGAGTTTGCAGGAATGCTTCAGGCTTGCAGGAATACTTGGAGATTTGAGGAATGCTTGGGGTATGGAGGAATGCTTGGAGTTTTGAGCAATACTTGGGGTTTGGAGGAGTGCTTGGGGTTTGGAGGAGTGCTTGGAGTTTTGAGGAATGATTGGGGTTTGGGGGAATGCTTGGAGTTTTAAGGAATGCTTAGGTTTTGGAGGAATGCTTTGGGTTTGCAGGAATGCTTGGAGTTTTGAGGAATGCTTGGGGTATGGAGGAATGCTTGGGGTTTTGAGGAATGCTTGGAGTTTGCAGGAATGCTTCAGGTTTGCAGGAATGCTTGGAGATTTGAGGAATGCTTGGGGTATGGAGGAATGCTTGCATCATTAGTGAGGTAAGTTGTTGACTGTTGGTTGCACTATGAAAGGTGCTGCTTGTCCATACCCATAATAAGACATTCAAATAATGTTTGTTGTCCTTATATTTATGTATGTGTTCTGCTCCATGTTATAACTGCACCATCTCCTTGAATAATGTATAGCACTGTGATTTCAGCTATGGAGCAGATATGCATTTAATTGAATACCTGTTTGTATGTGCACCTTTCTCTGAGCACGTGATTAACTCTGAAAAAAATCTGTAAACAAAACCGTACAAGCTAAATCTTAGTTCTTGAGTTGTACAGCTGCTTTGATATTTAATAGCTTGTGCTCAGGTATTGTCTCTCACAAAATGATTTTTAAAATAGAATGCTTTGTTTACATTTATGGTCTCAGTATGTAATACTTTGAAGTTTGCAGCTACCTACCTAGCTACTCCATTGAATAATTAGCTATCATCTTTTGCTCTCACTAACATGGAAACTATTTCTATTAAGGCAGTTTCCCTTATTAATTGTTGTTAAGGTGATAGACAGACTTCATTCTTCTCTTGAACTAGGAATAGTTTGATTGCTCTATCTACTGCTATCCACTGGTTGACTGCCTCTGGCTATACAGTTCTAACTCCCACCTCCTACCTTTATAGTACTGCACCCAGGTAAATGCTTAACTTTTTATTTCCTTCCACAACCTATTCCCCATCTTTAGTAGTTATTTAGCACATACATTAAGCATTTAAGATGTTATACAACTCTTCAGTTTAGCTTCCTGATATAAATACTCCTTCAAGTAATACAAAGCAAGTCTACATGCTCATTGTTCTGACCCTTCCCCCATGAATGTTTGCATGTTGCAGCCCTTTTAATGTTTATTATAGTCAGCGGTAAAGTTATAAGACTGTCACATTGACACTTACACTGCAGTGGCACAGAGAATATTATGAGGGAAAACTGCAGCTTCTGACTTTCTGCTGAGTCAGGTCTTGAAATTTCAAAACAATGAATATTGTCATTTTCCTATTGTAAATGTTTTAGTGCATTTGCATGGCTGGGTCACATATTGTGTCTTATCTATGATTCATGGGGCTCACAAAAGATAGAGAAGGTGAGATTTATGCATGTTTTCTACTTTTTCCCTTCTTTCCAAGTTTATGCCCTCTTGGATTTAGTACATATATAGAGTCTAGGGGTGTGGACGTCTACTCCAACATTTGGAGATGCAGGGTACTTGCCATCTCTAAAAAAATAATTTTGCTTTTTCTGTGATGTTGAGAGTATCACTGTTTTGAATTTGCTACCTCCTAATGATAATTTGGATGTTTTACTTTGATGGACAGGTTGACAGATGAGATCAGACAGGAGTCCCCTTGGATTATGATGTTTGCAGATGACATTGTGATCTGTAGTGAGAGTAGGGAACAGGTGGAGGAGACCCTGGGGAGATGGAGATATGCTCTAGAGAGAAGAGGAATGAAGGTCAGAAGGACTAAGACAGAATATATGTGTGTAAATGAGAGGGAGGATAGAGGAATGGTGAGGATGCAAGGAGTAGAGGTGGCGAAGGTGGATGAGTTTAAATACTTGGGGTCAATAGTTCAGAGTAATGGTGAGTGTGGAAGAGAGGTGAAGAAGAGAGTACAGCCAGGATGGAGTGGGTGGAGAAGAGTGTCAGGAGTGATTTGTGACAGACGAGTACCTGTAGGAGTGAAAGGGAAGGTCTACAAGATGGTAGTGAGACCAGCTATGTTATATGGGTTGGAGACAGTGGCATTGACAAAAAGGCAGGAGTTTAAGCTGGATATGGCAGAGTTAAAGATGTTAAGATATGCACTGGGTGTGACAAGGGTGGACAGGATTAGGAATAAGTATATTAGAGGGTCAGCCCAGGCTGGAAGGTTTGGAGACAAAGCCAGAGAGGCAAGATTATGTTGGTCTGGACGTGGGCTGAGGAGGGATGCTGAGTATATTGGGAAAAAGATGCTAAGGATGAAGCTACCAGGTAACAGGAAAAGAGGAAGGCCTAAGGTAAGGTTTATGGATGTGGTGAGAGAGGACATGCAGGTGGCTGGTGTGACAGAGCAAGATGCAGAGGACAGGAAGAAATGGAAACAGGTGATCCGCTGTGGCGACCCCTAATGGGAACAGCCTAAAGAAGATGATGATGACTTTGCATTACTATCTTGTCAATTAGAAGACACACATTTATTAAAACTGGATTCAGGTTGTGACCTTTATGATTGCTGTAAAACAAACTGCAACAAAAATAACAAAACCAAATGTGGAAGAAAATCGTGAGTGCCAAAATATGTTGCAAAATCCGAGGCAGTTTTCTTTTGAAATACCAATGATTTATTGACAATAAGGTGCATCTTACAAAGGTTCTGTTTAACACACCTTGTGATTTCTGCATCCCTGCATATTTTAAAATTGCAAAACGTGTATTTAGTTTTAAAAAATGTGACAAAATCTGATCTTTTAGTTGTTCTGTTATAGTAATGGAAACACACAAATATTGCAAAATAAAGCATAGTCTTTACCTTTGCTTGCTTCAAAAGGATAGTACATGAGCAGTCATTACTAAATTACAGCTTCTGATGTCATGAGTGTTCTTAGCCACACTAAGGAGCATTATACATGTGAAAATTAATTTCACAGCATTCCCAATGACTGGCTTTGTTTATTTTGCTACTGTTGATAAGCTGACATTTATTTTGGCACTTTAATGTCCACACCTGTAACCTGAACATGTGCAGCTTCCTTCCTTCCTGGTATCCCAGGACTTCAGCTTATGACAGGTGTCCTGTATTTAATAGCACCAAGTTGTTGGAACTGTCTGCATTCTCCCACAGATCAGTTTCTTTAATTGCAAAGTCCACTGCACGGGGCATGCAGAAGTACACACTATTCCAGTAACCAGAATGTATAATTCAGTATCCGTTAGTAGCAATGATAATGAAAAATCATTCTTTGTACTCAGGGAAATAGTAATGTAATGCATTTGTGATCTGCTGTTTTAGTTAGACTTGCAGAATTAATACCTGACTTGTAAAACATGGTTTCCACAATAGCACATTTGGGTATTGTTTCAGAATTGTTATTTTTAAAAGATGTAACCAGAATAATTAAAATAATGTTTAAAGTATGTGCATTCTGTTATTTGGAAAAGTAATTTTTGCAGTTACAAAAATAAGTTAATGTTAATCAGTAATCTGGGATGTCATCTAAGCTTCCACTGTGAGTGGACGAATCGCAACCCATCGAAGACTGGAATCCCTAAACTGCATTCCCTTAAAGAAAAAAGACTGAAAAAAAACTTGTGTTTTTTTTTTTTTTGCAGGGAGCAAGTGCCCCATCCCCATACTTACTGTCATACCAATTTGAAGAAGGGGTAATTACCTCCAAAAAGAGCATCACTGACAGCAGAACCTACCAGCAGTGATGTCCTAAGGAGGATCTGCAGTCCTTGGTGGTCAAACTTCGGGCAAATGAGACTTGAGAGTTTAGTCTTCGTCCAGCTACAGGTTACTCATCATCCAGGTTACAGTAACCTGGGGCCATTCATATATATAATTTATGTGAATTAGTTATGAGGAATTTTTTAAAATGGCGAACATTTTATCTCTATGAATAGTACAGATATAGTTGGAGATTTCCACTGTATTGAATCATTTGCAGAATCTTAATGAATGAAATGTTTACAAAAATACATCAGGTTTAATAATCGTTTATTATCTAATACTTGGAAATCTGAAGCAGCAATTTCTAAGAATGATATGAGAATGTTTTTGAATTAAAAGGGCATATAGTTAATTAGGAAGATGCCTCAAATGTTAAGGTATTAAAATTAATACGCAGTTCAGCTTTAGAAAAAGCAAAAAGTGACTCAGCTAGATATATTATGGTCATATGTCAAAAAATACAGGTGACACTATGAACTTTACATTTTAATGGACTGTAATCAATTTTATACATACATATATATATATATATATATATATATATATATATATATATATATATATATATATGTGTGTATCGTGCTTATGAAAACCATTTCAGATAGGCTAAAAATATTCTTCTTTCAAATTTAGCTGAAAAAACATACTTAGAATATTATTCTGAGCTGCATAAACTATAAAAATATATTTCCTCTGTGGTTTAACTAATTACATGTTAGCTTTACATGCATGCGTCCTACACAGAAACCTGCATCCTAATGCTAGTAAAATTGCTCCAGCTAAGAAGTTCATTTCTACCACTGTTTATTTGTCTGTGACATAGATAAAATCTCTAGAAAACCAACTCATTTGTTATTGCATAGAGAAATACCTCAAATCACAATAACAGATAATAAATTACTGCAAGTAAGAAGCACAGTCTGATAGTACTACAGAATCAAGAATATTATATTTATTTTTGTTATATTTCTTTTATTTATTTATGCTATAGTTTTCAATGCTGGACTTTCCGCCACGTAAACATACAAAATTAATTGAGGTAAACAATTACATTTCCCAAGTGGCATAAGTGGATTTTATTGTATGGTTGTAGCCCCATGTCTTCCACATATTGAATACCAATGCTTAAGAAAACTTGTTGAGTGTAACAGCTGGTATGCACGTTAGTGCACTAACTTCCTATACTTGTGAAACAGGGGGAAAAGTGGTTCCATCTTAAATCAGATGCTTTTGATCATGAATGAGACCACTATGACTTTCATCAGAACTGATGAAATATCGATTTTCTAGAGTGCTGGAGATAAAAATCCATTGATTAAATGTCTATTTTGTAAAACAAACACCAACAAACCAGAAACCTCACTAAAAAGGCAGCACAGCAGAACAAAACAAAATGGAATAAACCAGTACTGGAAAATGCAGCTCAGTCAAACAAGCTGAATCAAGATAAAACCATTTATTGTAAGTGCTATCATTTAGAACAATCTCCAACTTTCTCAGACAAAAGTATTTTAAAAAACACACTCAATTTATACATGATATCAGCAAATTCAAAACTTTTAGACCAATGAAACACTAGAATAATGCCTTAAGCATTTTAACCATTTTTATGCTGGAAAAATATATGTATATACATGCATATGTGTCTCTCTGCTGTTACAACCTTTACCTAAACTGACAGGAATATTAACTGTCATAAACCTTTAACTTTAGTAAACTGGAAATGGAAATTGCATCATTTAAACCAGGGGGGAAAGCTTGCATTTAAAAACACTTGCCACCAGGTTTCCTTTTGCTCTAGAAATACTTTCCAGGGACCCCCCCCTAGAATCCCTTTTAATCTGATGCACCACTACAAATTTAAAAACAAGATCTGAAAATATCTTAAGATGTCTAGATAGTGCATTGGATTCTTTCTTGGATGAAACCTCATAAAAATGCTCATAAATTCTTTGAGCTAGTTTGTGCTGGGTTTTATTCACATAGAAAGCAGGACACTGTAAGCAAAATGCAATGTAAACCACAGCCTGTGTGTGGCAGCTGTACCTTCCCCTTATAGAAATTGTCTTGTTAGCTACTTTAATTTGTGAACCAGAGAATACATGACAACACTGATTACACATACCACATGGGGTCATTTTATCACATTTGCTAAGCTGCTTCTCTCTTTCCAAAAAGTTTTTTTATATTGGGACCCCTCCTATATACAATATTAGGTAATTGCCGCAATAAGTCCACCATAGCAACATTATTTTTAATGATGTTCCAATTTTTATTTAGTATGTCAGAAATGATATAGCTGTTACTACTATAGGTGGTAACAAAAGGACAAACCACACTCTTGGAATTGTTGACATTCAGCAGACTGTTACTAACCATTTCACCTTGTGCATTGCCATCTCCAGATTCACTGACATTTGCAATAGAATACTGGTTGTAATCAGAGACCATACCTGTATCAGACATAGACACAATGATGTTACTGGACAATAATGGAACATGTACACCGCTCTCCCATTTATTGATAACTTCATCCTGCACTCTGGACACAAGATGGTGAGGGTACCCCCTATTCAAAAACAGGTTGGCAATATAAGCACGCTCATTCACAAAATCACTGTGTTCAGATACCATACGTGCTGCCCTCACCATCTGTCCCTTAACTACACCCCGCTTAACATGTAAGGGGTGACTGCTAGAAAAATGTAGGTAGTTGTTGGAAAAGGTAGTCTTTCTGTGTATGGTAGACCTTAGTCCTGTTCTGGTCTCATTCTTGGAAATTAACACATCTAGATAAACTATCTGGTCAGGACTGATAGTATGGGTACATTTTAAAAATTTAGTTGTCTGATTGATATACTCAATGAATACAGCCACAATGACCATGGGGTCCCTTCCATGCTAGAAAAAAAATCATCCAAATATGGGACATACAAAGAAATGTGCTGAAAATAAGTGCTAGAATATAAATAGGATCTCTCCCTCCAGGCCATGACAATGTTGTCAAAAAGGGGGCCACAAGTGGACCCCATTGCCACACCTTTGAGTTCCTTGAACATGTGTTCCAAACCAGTTATGTTGTGGCAGGAGATGATAGCTTATACCCTTCTAAGCTGAAAATTGCTGGTTGAAGGCCTATTGGGTCTGTTTTCTGAAGTGTCTTAGTTCTGACTTATGAACTTGTGCTCTAAAACTAGTTGTTTTAGATTAAGAAGGTTTATGGTCTAGACTCTTGTGGAGGGAGAGTGTGGCCTACACCCTTCTAAGCTGGGAATTGCTGGTGAATTGCTACTTTATTTAAACTGTTTTTGCTGTTGTGACTGTGATATTATACACTTTGAATTTCTATTACTTCTGCATTTTATAGCATAGGCTAACTTCAGACCTGAATCTAGACTATTTGGTATCACTTGAGCACTAAAATCAGCTCTTCACTGAGTTACAGAAAAATCTGAGGCATCCATTGCTTCCAACTAACTGTAAGTCCCTGTTTTTGCTCTTATATTGCACTTTTAATTTGCATTTGCATTCTACTATCTCCTTGAATTGTCTGACCTGTTTTTGCCACATTTTACTGTATACTGTACTAGTTCAGCTGTAGCATAGCCCAGTTCCAGGTTTGCTGTTTCTGGGTCTGTTTTGTAACTTCTGAGCATCAAATTTAAGCCATCTTTGTTGGTGATGGCCCTTCTGCACCCTTGTAGAGGAGGAGAGTGCTGTCTGGGTCCCATCTATTTAAGGGTGGTTGGACTACAGTTCAGAGAGTGCATCCTTATTGGCTAGTTTGAGCTATAAGGGTTATTTCTGGTTTTATTTAAACCCTGCGTTTGGTCTTGTTTGCATGTAGCACACCACTGTGCACTGCTGCATAGTGGTGGTTACCATTGGTGGTTATAGATGCAAATGTTTGCTTGTTAAATTTTTCCTTAGCACTTTGCTTGTGGTCCTCCAGAGGTTTTTCGTGGACCTGCTCTACTGTTAGGTGGAACACTAAGCCTAGCCCCAGAGGTACCAATGCAACTCTCACCCACTTGCCATTCCAAAGTGTGACCTCTTTTCCTGATGATATAAATTTACCTAGCACTATGGACAGACAATTTCCCACAGTTTCTCCAGCCAGCTTGGTCGACATGGGCATCCTGAGGCAGTGTAACATCTGCCTCATGTTCACCGACATTCCTCTACTCCTAGTCCACACAAACTCAACATGTGAGAGATGCAACTATATTAAGAACCTTGAATCCATGCTTTCTCATACACCAGTCAGTTCATAGGACAATGAGTGGGTTGTTAGCATGCACACTTCACCTCCTACTCCACCCAACCCACATCACACATACCTACATATGCGGTGGCCCTGACCAGAAAAATACCTAAACATCAGAGAACTCCCAAACACAAACACAAGCACGCTACACAAAATACTTCCTCTGCTGAACACAATACACATAATAGCTCACACGCATGTTTCACCAGTCAAGCCATTAAGGCAAACCACAAAACTAGACATATTAGTCATAGGCAATTCCATCGTGAGACACACAGATGTCCCTCTCACTAGGCTGGATAAGGAAAAGTCACAGTCAGTTGTCTGTCAGGTGCCAGGATACACCACATCACACATGCACTCAAATCTCTGAACAACAGGTACTGTTATGACTCTTCATAGATCATGTTGGTGTGTGAACAACTTGAGATGTACTTCTCTGGACTATATGAAGAAAGACATGACTAAGCTCTCAAACTATGTGTCTCAGGCAGGTTTGTCCCTAGCCTTAATCAGCATTTTACCTTCACCTAGGATGATGGCTCAGTACAAACAAAAAATGATTGACTTCAATAATTAGCTTAGTTTCTGGTGTCATTCTAAGGGGATCCAGTATCTGTCAGCCTGGGATGACATGATTGACAGACCTCAATGCTTTACTACAGATGGTCTTCATTTGTCACCCATGGGATTTCGGCTACTGGCTAAGGCTCTTGTTAGCCCCATATTGCCTTTTTCAGGCAGCGTCTCAAGGACAAAATTCTCAATGTAAAAACTTAATCTAAAAATAACCTCAAGGTTATGCAGTTAAATGCTAAGAGTCTTAACGTGAAACTGCACTCACTGGAAACAGTCCTCACCTTGGAAGATGCAGACATTTGTGCAATCAAGAAGACCTGGTTCAAGGCTGTGGAGTGCACCCCAGCCATACCAGGTTACACCTCCTTCCACATGTTTAGACCACAAACCGAAGGTATGAAAGCTAAAGGAGGCAGTGTATCAATATTCATTAAAGATAAATACACCTCCAGATTGGTTAAACAGCATGATTACCTGGAGATACTTCATGTGCAATTAACTGTTGGTAGGATACCTACTGAAGTCATTACCAGCTACAGGACCTCTTCCATGAATCTGGACATCCACTCTGCCTATTTGGATCTAATTGGGACTATCAAGATACATCCAGACACCATGGCTTTGGGTGACTAACTACCGATCCACTGAGTGAGTAAATTACTTGTGCTCAAACTGACTTGCCCAAAGGTTCCTCAACTTTGCTAACTCCGATGACCTGGACCAGCTGGTGGACACCTCCACAAGGGGTACCAGCATCCTGGATCTAGTGCTTACCAATATGGGGGGGCCACTGTAGCACCCCCACTGTGAGGTTTCCCTGGTGAGATCTGAAAACAAATTAGTCTCATTTGAAATAACTATTACAACTGCTCCCCAACAGCAGCAACTAAACTAAAAAAACTTCTACAAAGCAGATTATAACCTCTTACTGGATGGTATAAATAGCTTCACTGCATCTCTCCCCTCAGATGGAACTGGCAACTATGTCGAGTTCTACACCAGTGCTTTATACAAATACCTGTATAACTGCATTGACTCGGCCATACCTGATAGGACCAAAACAAGCTTCTCAAGGAAGAGCAAACCTGCGTGGTGGACAACTAGCATTAACAGGCTTTACAACAACAGGAAGAAATTGCTATCAAAGAATAAGAGGGAGTGAGCCCTAAACTGGAAACATTCCCTTCTCAGCTTAAACAATTGAATAAGACTTCTTGTGAAGTCCTCCAAAGCAAACTATGAAACCAAATTAGCTTCCTCAACTAAAGACAATCATAAGACATTCTTTAGTTACATCTGTAACCTAAAAGGAAAGGCCCAGATTGTGCCAAACTGGTAGTAAATGATACCACATATACTGAGCCTGTGGACATAGCTAACCTGTTGGCTGACAGGTTCAGTGAAAACTTGACTCCTCTGTCCGTGCCACACATACCCCATGACATTCCTATCACCTGTCCCCTACCTTGTATCTCTACAGAGCAGGTCGTAAATGCCCTCTCTAAGGCCAAAAACACAATATCTATGGGACCTGATAACATCCCAGACTGTGTCCTACATGGGCTCCAACAAGAATTAGCAACACCATTGGTATTCTTTTCAATCATAGTCTAAGTACTGGCTTCATCCCAGCTGAATGGAAAACGGTCACCGTTATTCCCTTGCACAAAGGTGGTTCTTCCACTGACCCTGGGAACTATAGACCTATTAGCCTGACTAGCCTTATCTGTAAGGCTATGGAGTGAATCATCATGGACCTTATCAACAATGATTTAGGTAATTTCAAAACACCTGACCCTACACAGTTTGGATTTGGCCAAGGGAGATCATGCCTGTTAAACATGCTCAACTTCTTCAAGACAGTTACCAAGGCCCTGGACGAGGGGAAATCTGTGCATACAGCCTACCTAGATTTACCAAAGGCATTTAACACTATCCCCCACTTAGGCAACATTGAAAAACTCACCCAGCTAGGTATCAACCCTTATATCATTAGATGGGCAGCTAACTGGCTCACTGATAGAACCCATATAATCAAAACAGGAGAATCCACCTCACGGAGCAGACCTGCAACCAGTTGTGTTATACAGGGATGAGTCTTGGGATCTCTGCTGTTTGGAATCTATTTCTCTGAACAAAGTTTGTTGATGACTGCAAACTGGGAGCAGTCAAAGAATCCCCAAATGACTTCAACATCCTACAAGAGGGTCTTACACAAACAAATGATTGGCATCAAAGTCATGGCCTTAAAATCAATGCAAAAAATGTATTATCACCCCTTTTGGTAAGGGTGATGTTCCTGCTAACTACCACATCAATAGCAACACCTTAAGTACACAGTCAGTAGTGGGAGACCTGGGTACACAAGTTGACAGCAGTCTTACGTTTAACCACCATGTCTCCACAGTGGTCAGAAGGGCAGTTTATGTTGCTCATCTCATAAGTAAGGGCATTGCCTTCAGAAAAAAAGAAGTTATAACCTCCTGGTCCTCTTCTCTCATCAGGCCAATAACTGAGTACAACGCTCCTTTTGGTATGTACCTGTTCAAGCACCTGCACCGATTGGAGAAATGACAGAGGTCTTCAGTTTCTGTCCCATGTAGATCATCTGAAATGACTGTCACTTTATTCTGTTTCATACAGACTACTCATAGGCTTTCTCTGCCTTGCATACAAAGCAATACAAGGCAATAATCCCTGACCATGCTTTATTGGAAATGCTGCATCTCTTTAAGTCAAATGATGCATGGGTTCCTCATTCTAAAGACCTTAACCTGGTATGTGACATTAATAGAACCTGCTAGAGGGACAAATTTGTCTCCCAGAGGTTACCACACCTTTGGAACAGACTCCCAATTCTTGTCAAACAGAGCACATCATTGGCTCTCTTGAAACGCAATCTGGATGATTGGATGGCTAACCGCCCGGAGGTTCCAACTGTGTCCCTCTTGGACACGGACAGTAGGTGCTGATCATGGAAATATAGGTAGAACTTGACTAGGCTTGTAAGGGCCTTAGGGCTATTAGCCTAGTAACTTCCTGTGATCCTATACCTTTGCTGATTTTCTTAAAATTGAATAACATTGTTGTTACTATACAATCATATAGCTAACAATAAAACTTAATATTGATTAAATTGTTTATTTAAAACATTCAGATTCAGCATCTTGCCTGACAAGTCACTGAATAATCCACCTATGTGTCATTGCTTGTGTGACTCTGCGCAAGTCACTTAACCAGACGCCACTTCCGAGCCGAGTCTGAAAAAGGCCCATGGAGATCAGTGCTCTACTCTGGAAAGCAAATACAAATAAATAAATTGAGTTCAGAGAGTAGATAGAGAGAGAGAGAGACAATATATTGAGATGACAAGAACATTTTCTGTTGTCTGGTCTATCAAGTGTCTTACAGTGAGAAATATTTTGATAACCTATTCCTTTGACTGCCTCTGACAAGAGTGTCATGTCTTATGCAATGATGCTCCTTAAGTTTTTGTTAGCTGCCATTGTTAGACAATATTTTTATACACATTCAAATGTTAGGCTTGAAGAGAATCACACCTTTTTGTTACCTGCCATCTTTTAGATAACGTTTCAAGGTACATTCAACAGGCTTCTGAATACCAGTTCATTCAATGATTTTGTTCAGACTTGGAAGCCACATTTTCTAGCTGACGTGTAAAGGTGGTTATCTGTGACAAACACTGCACACATAAAATGATTTGTGCTGCAAGTTTCAGAATACAGCTAGAATCATTAACCTTTATAATTGCTCTTTTTTCAAACTCTCAAAAGCATTGAGATGAGATTAATCGTCATTTACCAAAGCTGCATACATGTTATCAGAAATTATGCGAAAAACACCAGAAGGAAATAACACAAGGTTTTACAAGAAAATCCAGATTACTAACCTATAGACATAATTCTGAATATCAAAATGCTCTGCCTGAGTTCTTTGTCATCCTAAAATAATTTTATGTCCGCTGAATTTGCACTGAAAAAATAGCCATAATTTGTAGAACTACATGATTACTGATTATGTAATTTAATTTGTGTATACTTTTTTGCAGTAATCCTGCTTTGTGACAGATGCTTTAATAGTGCTGATGGTTTGAATCATTCTATTTATCCTACCTAGCTAAATGCCTTCTGAGAACAACTGATCACTGCGCTTAGTTGTTTATTCCTAAATCTCATATTTCATTATTTTAGTCCCAAGTATATTTGAAGTCCACTTTAAGAAAGCTGTTATCATTTTCTGTGAATACTTATTCTGTGCACTATTTGTCATGAAAAATAAAAGAAACAACTTTGTGAACTTTCCAAGGGAGGTTTCATCATACCTCATTCTCATCTTGTGCCCTCTGTTCCTCTCCCTCTCTCTTTTCTCTGTAGCTGCTCCATACTATATGGATGCCGTGTGAAAAAGAAAGCAAAGGGCCCAGAAAGAGAAAAATCCTGACAGGATAATGAGTGTGCTCTACATAGACAAACACAAACTTCTGTTTATCATAGTGTCTGTTTAAATATGTACATTTCTCAAGTTATGACATAAGCCAGTCCAGGCAGGCATATTATGAAAACTGAGGGTGGTATTCATAGACATTACCTGTACGCATTAAAGCTTATGACACTATCCATGAATTAGCGCAAGGAAGCAATGATTCATACAGGCCACTTACTCTTATGAGGCCGAAATAAGCCTAAGCAAATGAAGACATAATTAGATGCAATTGAAAAATGATATAAAACAGCGTATGCTAATGAAACATTCTCTCACTTATTTATGATTCATAGTTACGTTTTCCCACTTTTCTTCCCAGTCCATGGATATGCTATATAAAGAGGAGTCTCGTGTGTTCTATTTACTTTACATTCCATGAAGGTGCTGTCAGTTGCTGCTAAGCCTTGTTATTTCCCATTTTAAGCAGCTTGGTTGGTTGAGTCAAAACCTGTTGCACCTAACAATGCCCACTGGCCAAGAAGATGGAAATATAAGCAGATAATTACAATTAGGAAATATCAGGTTTAGAGTGGATGGGGATATTGTATTGTCTTAGTGAGTATGTATGACCCCATAAGGGTACTGGAAGAATGTGTGAACTTCCTATCTCTGTGGATACTAAGGTATGTATAGTTTATACTTGCGAGGAGTGACCTTCCAGCTACAGACTGCAGACGTGTTGAGTATCTCACAGGATTCTGCCTCTAGGATACTGCAGCAGTTTTTGTTGGCACATGTGGATCAGCACATATATTTCCCAGTGTCAGCTCAGGAATGAGCCAGGACTATGAGTGACTTTTATGGAGTTATAATTTTCCTGAGGCACTGGGTACAATAGATTGCACCCATGTTGCAAGTAGGGTGCTTCCTGCTCCACAGGGGAAGCAGTATTACAAAAGTAAGGGATTCCATTCCTTTAACTTTTGGGTAGAATGTGATGCACCGGGGTTCACATCTCTTCCCAGCATCCTGGCAGTGCACATAATTCCCATATCTGGCACACAGACTCACTCTGCTCCCTCTTCAAGCATGGTAGGATGCCTAATGGTCATCTTGTTGGTAAGTGCAAAGGTTTTATTTATTTATTTTTTTTCTATTTTATTTAAGTAGTTAATGGATTATGTATTGCTGAATACTAGCCCATGTTTTATTTGTTTTGTCACCCCCTTCCCCCTCTCTCTGTTTTTTTTTTTTTGGTCTCAGTCTCAGGTGATGCTGGATATCCACTGGAGCCTTGGTTGTTATACCAGAGAGAAATGCAAGTGGAGCTGGAGAAGTCACCTATAACACAACCCTGTCCCAGGCCTTTATTGTCATGTAGAGGATCTTTGGCTGCCTAAAGAATCAGTTTAGGGGCCTGGATGACTATAAGGGTGCAATTCACTATTAGTCAGCTGCCATGAGCAGGATGGTTACTGTATGTTGCATTATGCATAACATGATCATGCACCAGTCTGGTGATGAAATGACCCATGCGGTCACTGCAGCTCCCAGTTCTAATCCCACTATGACTAATGTTGACCAATTTCTTTTTCATTAAGATGGTAATGCGCATAGATGCTGCAGCTTCAGGCTTTCCTTTTTGGAGCTTGTTCTGTGTTATATGTATGTTTTGTATACTTAAGTTCAGCCAGACTGATTTTAAGTATAGTTGTCAACATCTATTGAAAACTGGATTTTAGAACAATCAGGCTGTTATGAGTGAATTTCTACACTCACATGACATACTGGTGGTGATAGCAAGGGTACCAGGTTCTCCATGGATTGTTGTCAGCTCAGGCAAGCAACAAAGGTGGAGAAGATACAGAAGCCAAAAGTGGGGTTGGCAGTCTGGTCTATTTGTTAAATTAAGGAAACATCAGCATAAACCGCATCTTCCAAACATATTTATCACCAGTGCAAGATCCATTACAAATAAAATGGATGACTTACGTCTACGAATTTCTGAGAGCTAACTTATAAGAGACTGGCTACATTCGTGATTACCAGATGTAGCCAATGAGCTAACAGTTCATGCAGCATTTAGTGGGACAGAAATAGATGCTCCAGCAAGAGCAAAGGTGCGGGGCTTTGCATCTATGTGCATAACAGCTGGTTTACCAAGACATAGATCATAGAAAATTACTGCTCTCCTAATTTGGAGTATCAAACAATCAAATGCAGGCTCTTTTATTTACCAATGGAATTTACTGCTGTTATAGTTACAGTTGTTTACATTCCACTGGATGCTAATGCTAGTACAGCTCTAGGTTATCTGTTCAATACCATTAATTCACAGCAAAACACCCAGCCTGAAGCCATTCATATCATAGCTGGTGATTTCAACCACAAGGATTTGAAGACAGTTCTCCCTAAATTTCATTAACACATCAAACGTGTAACTAGGGGGAAAACATACTGGACAAGGTTGTCTGCAGGATAAAAAAGTTACAAACAACTCTAACCCAAAAGAAACCGGCGACTTAGTATACAGAGAGGCCAAATAATAAAGCAAGACTTTTTATTCTTTTTATTCTAGCGCTTCAGTGTTTCCACCTTCAAGGAATAACAAATTCTCAAAAAAGCACTTACATTTATATACCACATAGTTAATTACATTCAATTAATAATTAAACAATAAATTACCCCCTTAAAGTGAACACTTCCAATTCAACTCATTGTTTAAGCCTTTAGGCACTAATGTTTTATATTTTAAAATATAAATACTTTCCTTAGACAATAACCTCTGTTTCAATACATCTTCGTTAATATGTAAACATTCCACTCTCTCTAAAATTGTACCTTGTAATAAATTAATATCACTGTTATGCAACATTTTAAAATGTAGAGCTATCATTTTATCTTCCCTTATATTCTTTATATCCCTCAAATGCTCCATGAATCTGATGCGAAATTTGCATTTAATTTCCCCTATATAATATAACTGACATGGGCACCTCAGGGCATATATAACTCCCTTTCTTGTACAAGAATAGGTGCCTCTGGGTTCAAACTTAACTCCATTCATACTGTGAAACACATTTACAATATGTGTACATATGCTGCATTTGTCACAACATAAAGTTCCTCTGACTGATGGTGTATCTGGTATATCTACAACTGGCATACAAAATTTACCATGTACTACCATATCTCTCACATTTTTTCCCCTCTTATAGGAGAAAAAAGGTTTCATTGGCAAAATATTTGCCAAAAACCTATCTTCCACCAAATATTTCCAGTAGTACTCTATTAGTGTCCTCACTTCTTCACTTTTAATATTATACACTGACACATAATAAATTGGATCCACCAAATTTTTATTTTTCGTTCCATTTTCATGTGTAAAAATATGTATAATTATAATTATACTTGTTGTTTTTACCCCTCACTTTACTACCTATACTCATTTCTTCCCACATTCTACTTTGGGCTTCCTGCATGATATCTGGATTATACCCCCTTCTTAAAAACATATTTCTGGTCTGTCCTATCTCACTTAATAGTAAATCCTTTTTGCTACAAAGTTTTGAGATTCGTAATAGTTCCCTGAAGGGTAAAGCCTTCAAAACATGGGGTGGGTGACAACTAGTAGCGTGAAGATATTGATTACCATCAATAAATTTTCTATGAATATTTGCTGAAATACCTCCATTTTCTTTTCCCTCCAATACGAGGTCCAGATATATAACTTTATTACCTTTATGAAGCCCATCAAATGACAGGCCAAAAGGATTCTTATGCATTTCCAACATAAACTCATCAACTTCATCTCTTCCATCCTCACAAACAAATATCAAATCATCTATATAACGAAAATAAAAATTAACATATTTTTTTCATAAAATCCAAATTAAATAAAAATGTAATCTCAAAAAAAGACATAAAAAGATTTGCAGACATGGGGGCAAAAGGATAAAAAAGTTGCCTCATTTAGGCCAGTCAGATCATTTATTCATACTTCTGACCCCAGCATGTATTCCTGTTATGAGAAAAGTCCAAATCACCACAAAGACTGTTAAAATATGGCCTGAAGGAGCACTCTTGCAGCTACAGGATTTTTTTAAATGACTAACTGGGACATTTTTGTGGATCAGGACTTGGAAGTGTACACAGCAGCTGTACTTTGTTACATAAAGAAGTGTGTTGACCATGTCACTGTCTACAAACATATTTGTGTGTTCCCTAATCAGAAGCCTTGGATGACAAAGGAGGTCAGATCACTTCTCAGTTACCACAATGCAACCTGCAGGTCTGGTAACAGAGCCCTTTACAGCATGGCTAGAGCCAACTTAAAGAAAGCCATCAGAGAGGCTAAAGCAGGCTATAAAAGGAAGATAGAGGACCACTTCACGAACATTGACCAACAGCAATTATGGAAAGGTATCCAGAACATCACTAACCACAAAACCAGTAATTGTATGACTGTTGATACAGATGCCTTGATAGCACAGGAACTTAATTGTTTCTTTGCTCATTTTGAGATGTAAACAGCAGACAGTCACACCTAGGCTCCAGCAGATAGGCCATAGCAGTCTCATGTCATCTGTATCAAACTCCTATGATCACACCTTCACAGTGCAAGAGCTAGATGTGAGGCATGTGCTCTGAGTGGTTAATCCTAGAAAGGTTGCTGACCCTGATGGAGTGACAGGATGGGTGCTGACAGAATGTGCAGATCAGTTCTCTGAGGTCATTACAAAGATCTTCAACCTGTCTCTGTCTAAGTCTATTATTCCATCTTGCCTGAAGTCTACCGCGATCATTCCACTGCCAAAGAAACCTGCTATCAGTAGCCTCAATGACTACCGTCCAGTGACACTTACCCCTGAAGTGTTGTGAACAAATGGTTATGCAACACATTAAAGTTACTACTGATACACACACCTGTATGCTTATAGTGCAAATAGGTCTACGGAAGATGCCATCTCCACTGCCTTACACACTGCAGTTTGTCATCTTGAGCAGCAGGGAAGCTATGTGAGGATGCTGTTAGTAGTCTTTAGTTCAGCTTTTAATACAGTCATTCCAGACAGACTGGTCACTGAACTCGCTGGCTTAGGACTTTCACAACCTGCCTGTCATTGGATCAAAGACTTTTTGACCAACCATCATCAGATGGTTAGACTAGGCCTGTACCTCTCCTCCACCCTCATACTCAGCACCGGCGTCCCACAAGCCTGTGTGTTGAGCCCACTTCTGTATATTCTTTACATCCACAACTGTGTCTCCTTCTATTCTACTAATACCATCATTAAGTTTGTAGATGACACAAGAGTGGTTGGACTTATCTCAGAAGGTGATGAGACAGTTTATAGGGATGATGTCCAAATACTAACAGCATGGTGTACTGAGAACAATCTTGCCCTTAACTCTGCCAAAACAAAAGAACTTATAATAGAATTCCGGGGACACAACACAGACCACAACCCAATATACATCAATGGAGACTGGGTGGAAATGGTTCCTGTTTTCAAGTTTCATATACATGTTGCAAAAGATCTCTCCTGGTCCATAAACATCACAGAGGCAGTCAAGAAGGCACAGAAGAGACTCTGTTTCCTGAGGATTCTCAGGAAAAACAACCTGCAGGTGAAGCTGCTGTTCTGTTTTTACCACTGTCTCATTGAAAATGTGCTGACATACTGCCTCTTGACATGGTATGCTGACAGCTCAGCAGCAGGCAGGAAGGCTCTTCAAAGGATCATTACCTCTGCCCAGAAAATCATTGGCTACCCACTGCCCTCTTTGGAGGAACTCTTCAGCTTTCGCTACCTTAGCAGGGCAGTCAACATTCTGTAAGACCCTTCCCGCCCTGGTCATGACCTGTTTGAGTTGTTGCCTTCTGGCAAATGGTTCAGGTTTATTCCATCATAGACAAATAGATTTAAGAACAGTTTCTATGCCAGGGCCATATGAGAACTGAATAATGCTAAACACTCACATTGAGTGACTCCAGCCAGCACAATAACAGTTACTTCTGCACTATAAAGTACGTTTACATCCTTTTGCATCTTTTTTTTTATTCTTCATGTGCAGTTATCATAAGTGCAATAACCTAGATGTTTTACTGTATTGTACTGTACTGTATTATATTCCTTTCTATTTAATTATGTCCATTATATGTGATTGCACCTTAGGATTGCCACTAATTTTGTTGCACTTGTGCAATGACAATAAAGGAATCTTATCTTATCTTAGCAATAGTAGTAAGGGACTCCATGTGATAGGCTCATGCATGGCATATGAGTGCACAGGTAAAGAAGAGGTGTCTACTTTAGAAGTATGGACCATGACATTCGGGTTTTCTTTTCTTGTAAAAAACACAGTATAGTTGATGCATGCAGTGACATATAGACTATGCTGTGTGGTGCATAATTTACTGTCACTGTTCAGCTAACTTCCGTTTTCATCTTTAAATATTTTTTTTTTTAAATTTTGGAACAGTTACTCATATTATTATTTGTAAAAGTCATGTCTGGGTGTACACTGACTCATGTTTAGTGATGTCATAAGGCGTCATATAAGTAATAATCACATTTTTGTTTTGCACAATAAATTTAAGTGAGGTAGATTACCTAAGTATACACTTACTGAATGAGCAGAAGTGGTTCAACTAGTAATAAGTAATAAGTATTAATTTAGTATTTAATGAGTTCATACCTTGCATTTGAATGAAAATGTGTCATATTGTTTTTTATATTATGCAATGTTTAATCAATTTGAAGTATGTTGTCTTTTCAGGTACTGCACATCAGATTATTTTATTTTGTTTTATTTTTGTCATACACAATAATCTGTGTCCTCCACGACAAAAGGCATCATCATTTGTGCAGTGGTGAGGGTGAAGTAGCAGCAGTGTTTGTTTACATGACAGAATATTCATTTTAATCTGTAATTTTTTTATTAATGTTTCCCTGAAAATGTGTGTATTGCTACTTTTAAGTTGTAGGTAACTGTGAGCTGTCACAATGTAAGTGCATATAGTATTAATGGTCTTAATCAGCGCAATCTTTTGCTATAACATACAGTTCTTTGTCCACAATTCAATAAGGTTTTAATCAGTATCATTAAAGGAATAAAATGCATACAATTACCAGGTGTTCTAAGCCCTTCCCCTTTTTTGTTTTTTTGTTTTTTAATTACATGTTCCCCTTTGAGTTAAACATTCATCTGTGCTTGTGAAGGTGAAATTGTAAGTAACAGAAATGTCATGTTTGATTCACAGAAGGCCAAGGATGATTGTGTCTTGCACATTTCCTAACAATAGGCTAGGTGATGGTGCAAGTGATTTTGAGGAGGGGCCATCATGAGAGCTGTATGATGAGTTGCTCTGATGTTATGACATACATGATGCAAGTAATCCTGTAGACACTGATCTGACAATACTGCAGGACCAGGACCATAAACTCAAGGAAGGGGGGCTCTGATCTTAGGTGAATGCTGATGTAGTCTGCATGAAATCTGTTGTGTTTACTCCCATCCCTGACTAATTACAATACTTTATTGAGAAGCAGTTGTAGTCTTGTGTGATCTGCCTACATGTGTTCTGACAGTACCTCATCCGCTTCCCCTTCCTAGAATGACTCCAACCCCAGACTAGTAAGGCCTAGCTAGTAAAAAAATGGAGGTGGCCATGTCTGCTTGGTGTGCCATCACAGAAGCGTAGCTGGCTCATCCAACACTTTCCAGATCTGGCACCTGGCACCCCATAACATCAGGACTATAGAGAAAAAAAAAAAAAAAGAAAAAAAATACTCCTGAAATGCAGGAGCCAGTCAAGTCCCAGTTTTGTGCCCTACTCCCAGCCCTCTTGCGTCAGATTTTACTTGAGGCCTTGTTTGCCTGGGTTTGGAGATACTGGTGCAGAAGTGCATGGGATTTCTCCCTACACAAGCCATGATACAATGTCAGCTTGTGTTTGACTTTATGATACACTGTCACTTCCTGCAGTTGCTAACATGTTGTGGGGTGTAAGATCCTGCCATTATTAAAAAAGTTAGGTAACACAAACCCCGTAATCATATACACATGAGAAATCTCAGTCCAGCCAAGTAAAGTTGTGCTATAGCAATGTCTGCAGTATCATAAATATATTCAAGACAACAAAGCAGTCAGTTTATTAACAGAGTCATCCTTCCCTTAGCCACTACCACAGTCTGCATTCATAATACTGTCATTTTGATTCTTCAATGACACTCAGAAATCTCCAAGTAAAGACACGTGTATATTCGGCCAGCAACACATCCTTACCACTTAATTACTTCAATATTAAACACTGCAATTCTACGATACATATAGTTACTACATGACACCAAAGAAATTGATTTTCTCAATGATCACTAATCATTTCCACTGCTGCTGTCATGATTTTCCATTTTCAGATGACAGCTTTGAAGTATTACCTAAAGCCATTGTACTACGCCTATTATATGATAAAAACAAACTCACTAATTTTGAATCATTTTGAAGCGCTTCATATTACTTTACGATATTTCTATTATTTTTTCTTAACTTTAGAGCCCAGAGTTTCCTAAGTCATTTTATTTATTTATTTATTTGACATTTTGTTAACTGGGTTAGTCCAACAGAGCCAGAGGCCCATTTTCAGTGGAGACCCGAGGAGAGAAGCTCCAGAAATTTTACAGATACAAAGAAAATGTTGACGTAGTTAACAGTTAAACACAGTACAAAGGAGCATTAGTATAATTAAGAGGTAATTGCATGTACAGAAATATGAGATATAAGATAAAATAAAAGCATAATAAGGTAATTGTTGTACTGCCAGCAATTTTTTTTAGCAAGCAGTTGTCACCTAACTTGAGTAATCATAAGTTAGGATAGCAGTGTTAAACTATTTCATGCAAATTCAGGTCTATTTTCATGTTTTGCATACAAATCAGGCCCTTTTACATTCATGCCTATGAACTGCAGTAATATGAGAATGCGTACAACCACTTCTCCAGGTAAATAGCCCTTGGTTGTTCATGAACGCGGCCTTGGGATCATGCAAACATGCTGTGGAAAGAGACGGAATCCACAACACTCATCATCAGTCCCCAGCATGCCTTCAGGAGATGAACACTGCCTTCATGCTTGTCGTAAATATGTTTGGAACAGAATTTTCAATATCTTTCTCTTTAACATCTCCTACATGCTCCCATACTTTAGCTTTAAATTTTCTTCTGGTTTGTCCTATATAAATGAGTTAGCATAGACATTTAAGGCCATAATAACCCTTTCTGTGCAACAAGTTAACTTATGCTGAATGCTGACTTTTTCTTATTTATATAATAATATATTGAAAATTCTGTTCCAAACATATTTCTGACAAGCATGAAGGCAGTGTTCACACAAAAGGGCAAACAGCAGTTTCTAAAAGGGAAGGTTCCTTTGTTACTGTCCCCCCCTATAAAGGAGAACCTCCATTCTTCCTCTTCTTCTTCGTAATTAAATGTTTACGTTGAAGTGCTTCCCCTTTTATAAGTATACTAAATACCTTGTTATTGGTGCCTTTAATCAGTGCGACGTCACATGCACTTTTTAAGAACATTATTATGATAGAGTTTGCTCTCCCAAGAAGTCACATTTGTTACTACACACTCTCCTTACCCTCTAGAATTTTCTATTATGAATGATGGATGATATATGGGGTGACAAGTAGAACTGTGTAATTACTTGTCTGTGTTCTACTATACAGTTTTCTTCATTTTCATCTCCTGTATCACCGATAAACATCACATCCAAAAATAATAATGTGTTGTTGAAATTCATGGGTAGATTTCAATCCACATTTATTCTGATATAAATACTCCAAGAGTTCTGTTATTATACTTGTTTCATCTCCCTTGGCATGCAAAAAGATAATCAATATAGCAAAAGTACCAAAGTGCATATCTCAACTCTGTTCTGTGTTCTACCTGTTGGCCTCTCCATAGTTTTATGGTCCTTGGTGCTACAATAAAAATAAATTCTTTTTCTGTTTTCCTAGCTGAAAAATGACTTATGCCACAGGTACCAGTATGATCTCATCATAGCTCATGTAGGTGTAAATGACCTGAGATGTACCTCCCTGGACTATATGAAGAGAGACATTCTTGATATTTCAGACTATGTGCCTCAGGCTGGTATTGGTATCGGCTTAGCACTGAGCAGCATATTACCATCACCAAAGATGATGCCACAATATGAGCAAAAAATGATTGATTTCAACAACTGTCTGTCTTTCTGGTGTCATTCTAAGGAGATCCAATATTTGTCATCTTGGAAAGACGTGGTTAACAGACCACATTGCTTTGCCAAGGATTGTCTGCACCTAACCTCTCTAGGCTTTTGAATACTGACTAAAACTTTATCCAGGCCCATAGTGCCTTTTATAGGCAATGCCAAACTGACAAACCTACCGACATAGAAAAATCAACTCAACTGAACCACAAGGTCTTACTGCTCAATGCCAGGAGCCTAAATAAAAAAGATATATACAGTCCCTCCAAGCCCTCCTCACATTTGAGAATATAGATATCTCTGCAGTTACCATTACATGGTTTAAAGCATCAGAGAGCACCACGGCAGTGCAAGGTCTCAGTGCCTTCCACACTTTTACACCAGTAGCTGCACAGATATGGGCTAAAGTTGGAGGTGTCTCAATATACATCAATAACAGTCATACATCTAGTGTCAAACAGAGTAATGTGCTGGGCGTTCCTTCACATGCAGATCACCATAGACAAAATCCCATACCATATCCTAACCAGCTATTGGTCACCCTCCATGTCCGAAAATGCTCACAATGCACACTTGGACCTACTGGAAACACATACCATACTCATGGGAAACTTTAATTACCCCCTCTGTAGACTGGGAATCCTATACCACCCTAAATTACATCTGCAGAGATTCCTGGACTTCATAAATATAAACACCCTTGACTAAACACTGCACTCTACAGGCTCCAATATACTGTACCTAATGCCCACAAATATGGGAGAATGCTACACTTCCAATGCCCCCCCCCCCCCCAGGAAAGGTCTCAGCTTCAAAATAAAAATCAACTCAATAATCCCATTCAAACCAGTAACAATTAGGAGCTATTCCATGGCAAATTACCCTTTATAAAGTGATGGGTTGTTAAATTCCAGTGCCCCTTCAAACTCTAAGAACACAGCAGCCTATGTTGAAATGCTCTCAGAATCTCTGTACAGCCATGGCAATGGTTGTATAGAGACTGCTGTTCCTACTAGATGTAAGCCCAGGACTTGTTCCAAAAACAAAATGCTTTGATAACATCCTGAATTAACCAGAATATATAGCAATAAAATTAAAAACTCTCTCATCAAACTAACTAGGCAATGAAGAGAGCTAATTAGGTCAAGCAAAGCCAACTTTTAGATTAAGATAACCTGCCAGGTGAAGAATGCCCATAAGGCCTTCTACAGCTATGTCAGAAACCTCAAGGGCAGCACATAGGAATATGCTGAACTGGTGGTTAATGGTGCCACATTCATCGAGCCTGGTGATATAGCAAAACTGTTAGTGGAAATTTTCAGTTCCAACTTTACCCCCCTCTCAACCCAAAAATACATTCAAACATAATCCTCCAACTATCGAGGGCATGCACTGGCTGCACTAATTCATGGACCCCAATAACATCCTAGGATGCCTCTTGAACAGTCTAAAATATGACATATCAGGATATCTGGAATATTTATTTAACTATAGTCTTAAAACAGGCTTTGTGCCATGGGACTAGAGGACTGCAACGGTCATCCCAACCTTCATAAGGGAGGACCTTCAGCAGATCCTGGAAATTACAGACCCATTAGTCTGGCTAGTCTTACTTGCAAAGCCATGAAAAGAATTATCATGGAAATTATCAACAAGGACATAAGGGGCCTCCAGACTCTGGATCTATCCTAGTCTGGCTTTGTTAAGGGAAGGTCACGTTTACTGAATCTGGTGGACTTCTTTGGAAAGGTCACTGAAGCAATGGGTGAGGAGGAAGATGGTGAATACTTCCTACATAGATCTGGCTAAAGCATTTCATACAATATCCCACTTGGGTATTGTAAATAAACTTATGGAACTAGGTATAAACCCCTGTGTAACACACTGGATAGCTAGCTGGCTCACTCAGAGGACCCAGGAGGTTAGAATCAGTGTGGCCATCTCCACAAAGAGGCCGGTCACCAGTGGAGTCCCTCAGGGCTCTCTGCTAGACCCACTCCTATTTGGCATCTAATTCTTGGATGACAAAGTCAATGTCAAAGGCCTCTGGCTAACCATGTTGGCAGATGATTGCAAACTGGGAGCGGTCACTGAATCCCCCCAAGATGAGAACACCCTTCAGAAAGGTCTAACACCAAACAAATGTTTGGTGTCAAAGCTGTGGCTTAAAACTCAATACCAAGAAATACATTATAGTACCTTTTGGGAAGTCTGCCACCCCAGGTAACTATAGCATCAATAAAACACTCCTAAAAGTTGATCCAGTAGTCAGGGATCTGGGAATTCATGTAGAGAGCAACTTAGCCTTTAACCAACATGTCTCCAAGGTAGTAAGAAAATCCTTCTATGTTTAGTTTCATAGTTTCATAGTTTAGTACTAGGCTATCTGCCCTGGGGCATTTATAAGCCTAGCTATAGTGATGTGGCTTTCGCCACCTCATGTAATGGTACAAAAGTGTACAGATTAGATTTAGAATACTGTGCCTCTGTCTAGTAGTGACACAGTGAAGACCCCCTTACATAATAGAATTAGTTTACTGTGCCTCTGTCTAGTAGTGACACAGAGATGACCCCTGGGGTAAACCTACGATCTCCCATCCACTCATCAAGATTTCTCTTGAAGAGAGTCAGTGAGGGGCTCTGCCTAACATGAACTGGGATTCTGTTCCAGAGTATGGGAAGTCTCTGAGTTATGAATCTGTCCCTCCAGCATGTCCTATTCATATTTGTGCTGAGGTTTAAATCTTTAGCTCTCGTGGTTCTGATGGATTTGGATTTTTTGAGGTGGAGCATGTCCATCAATTCCTGATTGGACATGGCCTTGTACGTCAGGCACAGATCACCTTTGAGCAGGCGGTATGCTACTGAATAGAGCTGGAGTTTCTTTAGTCTGGCAGCATATGACATATGTTGGAGACCCTTGATCCTCTTGGTGAGGTACTTTTGGGGTCTCTCTAGTTGTTGCAAGTGCCGGGTAAGCTACATACCAAATGGGGCATTGTACTCAATCATGGGCCTGATAAGGGAGGAGTATAGGGGTACAATGACCTCCTTTGATCTGGATGTGAATCCCTTCATGATAAGGTGGGCAAGGTAGAAAGTCTTTCTAACCACTTTGGCAACGTGGGTGTCAAATGAGAGGTCACTATCGACTTGGGTTCCCAGGTCTCTGATTACTTTTTCCGTACTCAGTGGGTTACTGTCTATGTGATAATTTGTGGGTACTTTGTTTTTTCCAAAGGGATGACTATACATTTTTGGCATTTAGTTTAAGGCCATGACTCCGCACCAGTTGTCCATTTCAGTGAGGCCTTTCTGTAGGATGTATGTGTCAGCTGGTGTATCGACTATGGCACCTAGTTTGCAGTCATCTGCGAACTTTGTCAGCCACAACCCTCCCATGTTTGCTTTCACATCTGAGAAATAAATGCCGAACAAGAGGGGTCCCAGGACAGAGCCCTGTGGGACACCACTTGTGACTGGCTTTGAGTCTGACATGGCTCCAGTGATTTTGACTTTATGTGTTCTATCCTTTAGCCAGTTTGCCACCCATCTTGTGACATATGGATTTACATTTAAGCTGTTGAGCTTGTCTATGATGCCAGAGTGGGGTATTGTGTCGAAAGCTTTAGCCAAGTCCAGGTAGGCTGTATGGACTTCTTTGCCCTCATCAATAGCTCTAGTGACTGTTTCAAAAAAATCAACCAGGTTCAAAAGGCAGGATCTGCCCTTTACAAAGCCGAACTGGGTGGGATCAAGTGTCTGTAAGTCCCCAATGTCTCTGTTTATGAGTTCCATAATGATTCTTTCCATAGCTTTGCAGACCAGGCTTGTTAAGCTTATGGGGCGGTAGTTACCAGGATCTGTAGAGGTGCCTCCTTTGTGGAGTGGGACTACTGTTGCTGTACGCCAGTGTTCAGGTACATATCCTGTAGTAAGGCTAAGGTTAAATAGCATTTTTATGGGCGGGTTTAGCTCCTCTTGGAGTTCACATAGCATGCAACCCGGGATACCGTCAGGTCCCATTGATGCTGTGTTTTTAGCTTTGCTGAGGGCGGTTCTCACCTGGACATCTGAGATGACAGGGAGGTTACATTCAGCTGGGATAAGTATTTCTTCTTTTGGGGGTGAGGGAGGGGAGAAATTTGCACCGAACCTGTCTGCCAGAATGTTGGCAATATCTGTGGGTTCAGTGTATTTTTTGTCATTGTGAACTAACTCTGAACATATCTGAGGGTTTCCACCCAGGTTTCTAACATAGCTGAAGAACGCCTTGTGGTTATCTTTAGTGTCCATAGCGATTTTTCTCTCAAAGTTGGCCTTGGATGTTTTTATGAAAGAACATAGCTTTCTACTAGTGCTGATCAGAGATGCCTTCTCTTTATGGGATTTTGCTCTGTCGTGCAGTAGCTTCCTTCTTTTGTTATACAATTTGTTTATGGCTGGGGTCCACCAGACAGGACATCTGCGCTTGGTGGAGAGGGTCTTGGTTTTATTTGGGATTGCATGATCCATGCATTCTTGGAGATGTCCGTAGAAAGCATTTGTGAAGGATTCTACATTGCGGGATGTGGTTTCCACTGGCCCAGTGAGCTTAAAGGATACTATCTCAGTTTTAAGAAGTGTAAAGTCGGCTTTTGAGAAGTTTTTCACTGTAGTCTTTTGTGTTGAGGGTGGAGGTGGGATATGTATATCCAGGGTGATTAGTTTGTGGTCAGATCTCACTAGTGAGGGGTATACTTCCGGTGTGGAGCACTTTGTCCCCATGTTTGTGATGATCAGGTCTAGTATATTATCTCCACTTGTGGGACAGGTGACTAGCTGTTCCATTGCATTTGAATTAATGAATTCCAGGAACCTTTGGGCTAGGGTGTTTGGGCTAGAATAATGCACCCAGTCTATGTTAGGGTAGTTGAAGTCTCCCAATATGATGGTGTTTGGTGAGACATTCATATCCTCCAATGTCTTCAGGAAGACTGAATGGGGTTCTTGAGATTGGGAGGGTGGTCTGTAACATGCTACCAGTTGTATAGCAGTTTTGCCTATGGTTAGTTGCACCTGGATGGTCTCTGATGCTTCATGTGTTACCACTAACCTGGAGGTGTGGGTGTCCTTGATGAATATGGACACTCCCCCTCCTTTTTTGGTTTAGCCCGAGTTTTGGGGCCGAAAAGCATGATACGAGGTATAGCCTGGTAGTGCTGGTGTGCTCTCAGGAGCCTTGAACCAGGTTTCAGTTACTGCACAGACATCGATGTTCTCCATACTGAGGAGTGCTTCGAGAGCCTGCATCTTGAGATTTAGACTTCTGGCATTGAGAAGCATTACCCTTAATTTTTTTCCATTTTTGTTTTCTAAGGAGGTGGGTTTGTCTTTTGAGCCTTGCCTAAAAAAGGCACTATGGGGGAGTCAAGAGCCTTAGCCAATATCCGGAAGCCCAGTGGTGACAGATGCAAGCCGTCCCTTGCAAAGCAGCGTGGCTTGTCCAGCATGTCATCCCAAGCAGACAGACATTGGATCCCCCTAGAATGACACCAGTATTTGAGCCAATTATTAAAGCTGATCATCTTGTCTTTGTATTGTGGCATCATTCTTGGTGAGGGCAAGATGCTGCTCAGGGTCAGGGTCATACCAGCCTGGGCTACATAATCAGAGAGCTCCTCTATGTCTCTTTTCATGTAGTCCAGGGAGGTACGTCTCAGGTCATCTACGCCAGCATGGACAATGACGGAGTCATATTTGTACTTGCTTTGGAGTGACCTGAGTGCATGTGTTATGTGGTGGATCCTAGCTCCCGATAGGCAGCTCACCGTTTCCCTCTCCTTGTTCAGCCTGGTAAGCGGAACGTCAGTGTGTCTGACTATAGATTCACCTATTACTAGTGTATCAGGCATGGTGTTTGGCCTTAAGGGCTGTGATTGTTTGACACACTGATTTATTGAAGTATGTGTTGCATGTGTTATGTTTTGAGGTGGTGGATTTTTGGGTGTCTGCTTTGGGAGCCTCTGTTGTTTTGGTAAGTTTTTTGTTAGAGCCTCCGAGTATGTCTTTGTGTTATTATGTGTTTGGTTTGCAGTTGTGGTAGGTCTATGTGGGACTGGGTTTGGTGTGTGTGTGGTTACCTTCTCCTCCTGTCTGGTCTTGCCAGTCCTGAGTTGAGAGAGTTCAGCCTCCAGTTTGGCTATATAGTTGCATCTCTCACATGTATTTGTGTTTGTTGGGAGGAGGAGAGGGTTGTCTGTGTACATGAGACAATTGTAGCATTGTCTCAAGATTCCCAGATTAACCAGCTGAACCGGAGAGGATGCTAGTAATCTACCACTCAATATGCTACAATATTATAAGGGAGTGCTGTGCCTTTAAGGGAAGTGGGTACTCACAGGGAAGGTAGGTGGATGTAGTGCTTACTTTAGTTAGCGAGTGCTTACTTAGAAGAGAGATTTTGAGAACAAGTGCTAGGCTTATAATAAAGCGATTAGACTGATTATTATAAGAGTAGAGCTTTTGTAAGGGAAAATTTGAAGAGCAGACTTGGCTGAGCCAGAAAAAGTTTAACCTTGTTTAACCGGCGCTGCGCTATGCGCACAAACGCGCAAAGCCGTGCAAACGCAGATTTTAAACAGGGAACTTCAAAAGAGCTAGAAATGGTCCAAAACAACCAATTACTACAAGCTCTTGTGCTGAGGTCACTCCTTCAGGGACAGATAGGCTGCTCAAGGCTCCCCACTCCCACTGGTGAGCAAAGAAACTTCCTTCTATCCAAGTAAGGCAACGGACAACACAGGAACTACACCACAGCCCAGAATACAGCAAAGCCTGTATACTGGTCTAAACTAGTCGAGGAGTGGCGGGAAAACAAGGATTTTTTTTTGTTTTTGAGATAGAAAGCACACAGAAATGCAGTAAACAGTAATAAATCAGTTACACAGGCTAGCACACTTTAGTGGGCAGCCTCAACAGTTAAATTTAACAAACAAACAACTTTCAACCAATTTTCGACTAAATGAAACTTTAAGTGCAGATAATATATAATGCAACAAACAGTTAAAAAACAGTTTAAGCTTGTTCAAAGTAAGCAAGAGAAGGTATTTCAGGTAAAAAACAGCAAAAAATACTTAAATCAGGAAAGTAGTCGCTTTTCTCAGTTCTCTGCTGCTGGGACCACTCTGCAGGACCACGAAGAGCTGTTGCTGAGTAGTATAGCCAGAAAAAAAACACTCAGAGGCGGATTTTAAACAGGGAACTTCAAAAGAGCTAGAAATGGTCCAAAACAACCAATTACTACAAGCTCTTGTGCTGAGGTCACTCCTTCAGGGACAGATAGGCTGCTCAAGGCTCCCCACTCCCACTGGTGAGCAAAGAAACTTCCTTCTATCCAAGTAAGGCAATGGACAACACAGGAACTACACCACAGCCCAGAATACAACAAAACCTGTATACTGGTCTAAACTAGTCGAGGAGAGGCGGGAAAACAAGGATATTTTTTTGTTTTTTTTGTTTTTGAGATAGAAAGCACACAGAAATGCAGGAAACAGTAATAAATCAGTTACGCAGGCTAGCACACTTTAGTGGACAGCCTCAACAGTTAAATTTAACAAACAAGCAAACAACTTTCGACCAATTTTCGACTAAATGAAACTTTAAGTGCAGATAATATATAATGCAACAAACAGTTAAAAAAAACAGTTTAAGCTTGTTCAAAGTAAGCAAGAGAAGGTATTTCAGGTAAAAAAACAGTAAAAAATACTTAAATCAGGAAAGTAGTCGCTTTTCTCAGTTCTCTGCTGCTAGGACCACTCTGCAGGACCACGAGGAGCTGTTGCTGAGTAGTATAGCCCTTGCTGAACTTATAAGCAAGGGCATGGCATCTAGGTCCAGAGAGGTCATCATACAACTGTACTTGGCCCTTATCAGACCCATAATTGAGTACTGTGCCCTTAGGTGTACACCTGACCATTTACATGCAGCAACTTTAACATCCACAAAGGTTCTTTACAAAAAATGCAAGGAGTAAACACAGTGCCCTATGCTGATCACCACAAAGCCCTGTGTCTTTACTCAGTATCATGCAGACTTCTGAGAGTTGGCATTTGACTGACATACAAGGCATCCCTGGACACTGTTTTGATGAACAGCATCATAACTACTAGATTAAAAGACCTAAATTATGCTTGTGACATAAACAGGAGATGTTTGAGAGACAGATATGTTTCTCAGATAATTCCCATTCTCTGGAACAGGCTCCACATCCATGTGAAGCAGAGTTCCTCCCTAAGTCTGTTTAAGCACAACTTGGTCCAGTGGATGGGGAGTCGGAAATTCACCCCTGGCCTAGCACCTATGTGCCCGATGAATATAGGCAGTCATTTAATCACCCCCTATATAAATCAAATTTGTGGTTCACATTTGGGTTGCACAGCCAAGCTTATCAGGGCCCTTTTGGCCATTAGCCTAGTATACACCTATGAACCTTCGACTTTATGTTTTTACCGTTGAAGCAGCCTAAGGTGCCTAACAGTTTTATAAACTGCAAAAACTTCATAATAGCTTCTACATACACTCTTTTATTCATGTTCTGATATGTATTCATATCATTTAAATAAGAAAGATACATTTTTTCATACAATGTGGTATCCTTTATCACTTGATTTCACTATCAAATAAGTATGATTTTGTAACTTTTTAAATGCTATTTGTTTTTGCTCAAATTAAACTCATTCATATGAGACTTTGACCATTCTGTAAACATTTTTTATGTGTGTCATTGATTCTAACAAAAACATATTGACTCTTATTTTCCAAAAGGAGGCATAGATCATCTGTTTTTATTTAAATTGGAACAACATTATGTAAAATCACTGCCTTTACTTTCATTAACATCTGAGGAACATAAGTTGCTTCAGTATGTCACGTGCATCTGTACATCTGAAAAGTCTTATTGATTTTAATTAAAAAATATTATGTGGTGTCCTTACAAATGTAAATATCTCTGTTTTTGTGCACTATTCAGTAGCTAAATTTGGAGGTATGAATATTAAACCATGTCCTAGCACACTGGGGGAGATTCAGAATGATTACTGCAAGTATTAAGTCCATTTTGACATTCATAGTAACTCTTTCAGATTCAGAGAAAGCCTTACTCCTGTAGAACTTGAAGGATTGGCAACACTTTCAGTGGGCTGTCGCTGTGGTCTACCACAAAGGCTGATGAGGCACTCCAGGGGAGCAGCCTATCTTAAATAACCATGTGCTCAGTCCCAGAAAGAGCTAAGTGCAGGGGGATTTATCAGACCGGTAGTGGTGAAGAGTGTGTATGCATGTGTGTGTGTGCATGCATGTGTGTGCATGCATGTGTGTGTATATGTGTGTGTGTGTGTGTGTGTGTGTGTGTGTGTGTGTGTGTGTGTGTGTGTGTGTGTGTATGTGTGTGTGTGGTTGCAGTGTAAGCAGAGGGATGTGTGGTTTCACATGAATATATATATATATATATATATATATATATATATATATATATATATATATATGTTTGTGAGAGTGTGTGTGTGTGTGTGTGGGGGGGGTATCTGTGTGTATCTGTGCATGTCTATGTATGTATGTGGTCTCTGTATGGTTGCAGTAGCAGGTTAGTTAGGGGACTGGTACGGTGGGGTGTGTGTTTGTATATATGGGTGACTGTCTGAGTGTGTCCTTGATTCTGATCAGGTGAGTGGTAACCAGACCTCCCAAACATACTGAATTACTCGGTTTTTACCGAGTTTTGGGGTTCAAATGAAGGGATGCCACAATTCCCGAGTGGCACCCCTTCATTTCCGATTTTTTCCTTGTGTTATTTTTAATTTTTAAATTTTTGCACTGTCAGAGCTGACGTCATCATGTGCACTATGACGTCAGCTCTGTCAGGGCTATCAGTCAGCTGGAACTGAGCTCAAGGAGCTCACCACATCGTGCCCACATCATTTCTGGCTGGCTGCAAATGCGAGCGGGAACAGGGAATCAAAAGTAACTCTTATAATGGACAAACTACAGCACTGAGGCATAGATCATCTGTTTCTGCTATAGTCCTTAGCCCTAGCTATTTTATAAATATACTAGCACTCCCCTCTTACCTCTTACTTCCAGGAACTTAGCTGTATTCTGCTATTTCACTGATTGTTTTTATGTGCTATTTCTCACTTGCTCTAACCCGCTCTGTTCGCCCTGCGGGCTCACTTCGCTCCCCTACCCTACCCCCAATTCTCACCCACCCCCAGTACAATTAACCTTATACTGCTCAGAACACACCACTATCTTCTGTCAACTAATTACCTCTCACTTCCTCATTAACTTACCCATCCTATCCCCTGCTACCTTCATCTACCGCATTCTTTCACTCTAACTACTACACCCTTTCACTGTCTTATTAAGTTACATATCCTATTCAACTGTTTTCCTTTTAACAACTTTACCCTTTAACCTTGCTCTTTCCTCTGCCTCATATCTCCTAGCATCTATCTCCTATCCCAAAAATGCCTACTATACATAGGCCTACCCTCAATAGTGGCCTTCTCTTTCTCACTATTATTACCCCAGTATTTTTATCACATTACCTTACTTATTATGAGCATCATACCCTCTCTAATTTTCAGCTCCCCTTAAAAGACACAATTTCAATCTCTCCTCTAGACATTGAAACCCACTTGAACATAACATCCTCACCATCCTACCACCTTCCTAAACACCACAGATTAACCCATATTATGTATCCACACACTAAAAAACAAATCCCTCTACTTTATAAAGTCTTGAAACACCTTCATAGCCCTATACAGCTCATATTACTGCATGGAGATATACATCCTAACCCAGGCCCAAATAATACTATGTCAGATCCTCATTCTGACCATCCCATTACTTCTCACATCTCCAATATCTCTGACAATTCTCTCCTCATAGGCCACCTCAATATTTGTAGCCTAAATAATAAAATAACCCAACTTCATGCCCTTCTACATGTACATTCCTTTGACATCCTATGTCTTACAGAAACATGGCTGAAACCTGTTACTAAGGATAATGATATAATCCCACCAGATTATAACATCCTAAGATCAGGTCGCCTAAATAAAAAGGGTGGTGGTGTAGCAGTATTATATAACTCTCATATATAGGTTACACCACTAAATACCCAACCTCCCTCACCCAATAGCGTTGAAATCTTAATCTCTAAACTACAGATAAATGCTAACAAATCATTATATATAATCTGCTCCTATATCCCTCCAGGCAACAACATTAACAGTCTTGAAACTGTCCTTAACTGGCTCTCCACATCCTTTCCACAAGAAACCATACTCCTTGGTGACTTTAACATTGACTGGAACTGTTGTAACTCTTCCCAGACTAACACTCATATAAACCTATATGGCTTCAATCAAACCATTACCTCCCCTACCAGAACCCATAAACCTAGCAACAAGCAAACCACCCTAGACTGGATTCTAGTTAACAGTAATCCCCTTTCCTATAAAACAGGTATACTTTCTGATGATATTAGTGACCATTCTCTTATCTTCATTACCAGACAAAAACCCTCATACCTAACCACACAATCTATAGAACTATCCGTAACAAAAAACACCTCAACCTAGCTAGCTTTCAAGCCGAACTTAAAGCTTGCAATTGGTCACCCCTTAAATACCTACCACTTGACAAAGCAGTCTCTTACTTTAATAATAAATTTCTACAAATCCTAGAACACCATGCCCCCTCTAGGACAGTTAGAACTAAGAGCAAACCTGCACCTTGGCTCACTAAAGAGACAAGACAAAAAATCCTTCAAAGAAATCGAATTTGGTCTAAATGGAGAAATGCTGAAAACCCAACTGATCATGAAATCTTTAGACAGTTGAGAAATGCTACAAAAAAAAAATCAATAGTCCAAGATAAAAAGAACCACTACCATAAGCTCCAACATGACCAACATAAAAACCCTCAAAAATTTTGGTCAGGCATAAATAGCCTACTTCACCTAGGCCAGTCCAAAACTCCATCCCCAGCTAATTTGACTCAAAATTCTCCCTGCCAAATTGCCAATTCCTTTAATAAATTCTTTGTGGACTCAGTCCAATCATTAGCATCTACCTTATCACCAACCAGCATCTCCAACACATTCTCACAAACCATTTTACCTCTTACCCTCCAGTTACAGCCTGTTCCAACCACTCTCATCCATACCCAGCTTCAAAAAGTAAAACCATGTACCCCCTCAGCTGACCTCCTTCCAGCTGAATTTCTGCAAATGGCAGCTGGAGTACTTGCTTACCCTATCAATATCTTAATTAATAGGACCATCACAGAAAGCACTATACCATCTCTTTGGAAGGTCTCATATATTATACCTCTACATAAGGGAGGAAGCTCAACTGAACTCTCTAATTTCCATCCCATAGCTCTACTTTCTCCTTTAGCTAAAATCATGGAGAGATGCATTCACCGGCAACTTCTTGATCATCTCCTCCAAAATAATCTTTTAGCCAACTGTCAGCATGGTTTTAGGCCTTATCATAGTACTACTACTGCACTACTATCCTTTTCTGACTCAATGAATAAAAATCGAAACAACAACTTACTCACCTCTGCCCTCTTTCTAGACCTCTCCAAAGCCTTTGACATGGTGAATCATCACTTAATGATATATATACTTACTTCACTTTCAGTTGACACTCAGGCAGTCAAATGGTTCAAATCCTATCTTAGAAATAGACAACAGGCAGTCCTCTGGGACAACAGCCTATCCACTCTACTTCCTATTTCACAGGGAGTCCCACAAGGCTCTATTTTGGGGCCCCTCTTCTTTTCTATTTTTATCAATGACCTGAATACATCCCTACCTCAAACCACCTGTATTCAATATGCCGATGACTCGACACCTATCTGCGCCACAGCATCTTCTGCTCAGCTTCAGTCTAACACCCAAAAATGATTTACCTTAGTTGAAAACTGGTTCTCCAAATGCTGTCTCCTCCTTAACCCAAAAAAAAAAACAAACTTCTACTGTTTACCCCTACCCAGAAGTCTCCCTCTATTGATTTCACAATTACATCAAATAATGGCACTGTAATTGTACCAGACTCAACTACTAAACTCTTAGGCGTAACAATTGACCATAACCTTAACTTTGACTCACACATAAACTCAACCATCAAATCAGTGAATAGAAAACTGGGATTCCTCTATAGGCTAAAACCATTCCTAACACCTATAGCCAGGACTACTATTGCCCAAACCCACCTAATTTCCACGCTTCTCTATGCCTCCCCAATTTTTACAAATCTGTCTAGAAATAATCAAAATAAGCTGGCCACCTCTTACAACAACATTGCCAGATTTGCCACTGGGTCCTCATTCCGTATTCACCATTGTCAAAATCTACATAAACTAGGATGGTTGGAAGTGCAAAACCAGCTTCTTTTTCAAGCAACTAACCATCACCCACAAAATCTTGCATCATCCTACAAATACTCCCATTCTCTGTAACTTGATCAACCCCTATAAAAACCTAAGTACCCTACGCTCAGCCAATAAATTACTAGCCGCAACCCTAAAATCCAATAACAAATCAGGTGATTCTCTATTTACTAACACCATTGGAATCCTTTGGAATAAACTTCCAAGTAATCTTATATCCCTTTCATCTACTCATCTGTTCAAAAAGCATCTAAAAATCTTCCTTAACTCACAATGGCTGTGTCCATGCACTAATCCTGACTGAAACTCTTTTTGTCACAACTAACCTTTTCTTAGTCATTAAGTTTTCTTCTTTAAACTCTATTGTCAAAAGTGTCTATTTTGTCTTGTACCTATTTTGCTATATAACTAGTTATATGTCCTTCATCCACTGCTGTTTCTTTTGTTATGTAATGTAAATAAGCCTAACACATTGGGGTTTTTTGTTACCATGTATAACCAATTGTTGAGTAGTATCCCCTTAAGTCTATAGTTACTTATATATATATTAGTTGTATCCAGCTGCTGTGGAGCTTTTCTCCCTGGGCCTCTACTGAAAATGGACATATATCCAGCTAGACTAGCCTGGTCAACAAATGTAAAATAAAATAAAAAAAAAAAAATAAATAAAAATAAAATTATCAGCAGCAGCGGGGCACTCAGATTATAGCACTGAGGAAACTAATTATCATCAGCAGCAGGGAAATCAAATGGCACTTCATTACAGCTTGGAATGAAGACTCAAGTAAGTGTGTGTGTTACAGCTTAGAATGAAGACTCAAGGTGTGTGTGTGTGTGTGTTTGTGTGTGTGTGTGTGTGTGTGTGTGTGTGTGTGTGTGTGTGTGAGTGTGTATGTGTGTGCCCTCACCACCTGTGCACATTATGACTACTCTGACCTATTTCACCCTACCTTCTCTGTAGTATGTGAGGAGACATGTGATGCGTACTGTGGCTTTACCACGGAACGATCATCATGACCTGCTATTCATTTACCATGCATCTCCTGAATGACGTTGTTCTGTTTCTTTGTGGTCATCTGTGCCCCAAGTTATGGACTAGGTGCTGCTGCATAACCTGAACAACTGTATATCTTACATTTAGCTGAGTACATCAGCAGCTAAAAGAATGAATTGGGGAAATAGTTGTAGGAAAGATAAAACGTAGGGCAATGAAATGGTAAAAATGAGAAATAAAGTGAAAATGTGCTTTAACAGTAATGGATATAAAGTCAGATAGCTAGATGAACATTTCAAAAGGACATATTATCTGAGTAAGGATACATCATCCTGTGTGAAATGTTCAGTCTGCCAATATGTAATGTAGTGAAAGCAAGACAGTACTAACTGGCAAACTTTCATCACTTAAAAGAACATTGCATGTAATACTAACAGAACTGTGTATGTGACACGGCCTTCTTATTGTGTGGTTTATGTAGGCTAAATTTGGCATCAGCTACATTAAGAATAATGGGACATATTAAAGACATTCAGCGTAGTAAGTTTGGCAGCAGTGAGACATTTTTAAAGCAGATTTCACTTTTGCAGATTTTAAGTTTATGATATTAGATCAAGTAGCAGTAAGTTTTAAAGAAATGCATTATATGTTACAAGGCAAAACCTTTTAGCTTCCAGTGAAACACCAAAATTAAATTTAATATGCTTCTTTAAGAACTTTGAACTTTTTGCTGCAGCCGTGTTGAGGAAATGTGTTTAGTATACTAAATAAAATTTGATTTGTAGTTTTTATTTGTTGTACATTTAAGTAAGCTCTTTCTATTTTTATGTATTTTTCACCTTACAATTTGGTCTGAGGAAGCAGGGAATGTGTAAGTAGATTTTTATGATGAAAATGTTCTGAATTGGGCAGTTTTGTCATTATTGGGCCATGCATTTTGTTTCATTGTCTACAGTACAGCCTACTGGAAAAATGTTCAAACAATAAATTTAAAATGCGCTCTAAGAGGTGTGCTGTATTATACAAGGAATATAACGTAATAAAGTCAGGAAGGTATATCAAAGAAAAGAACACATGTATGTTTCTTGTTTTGTGTGTAAGGGGCCAATGATTTGAAAACAGCCCAAAGGTAATCTTTATCCACCACTGGCCAGATGCATTTTCTTTGGATGTGGTGTGGGTTTCAATGCTGTTTCAATGAATGTGAGTTTCAAGGGCAGAGAACTTTTAATGTCAAGTCTATTTTCATGGTGAAGACAGTATTGCTTTGTTTAGCAGATGTCTGATAGTGTTTGTGCATTGTTTTGCTGCAAAATGTAAAAATAAAATCCAAATAATCATTGTAGAAGTAAAGCAGTATGCAGACATTAGTGTTTATGGTAAATGGGGCGAAATAGCCAGGTAATGGGACATTGGAATGGCTGCAGGGGGACTCTGGTGCCATATTCTGGTTGCCTGTTCTTCAGTTTGCGTATGACTATTGGTATCCCACAATTCAATTGGAGTGGGTGGGATTACATAATTATGTATGCAAATTAGATGTTAAACAGATTTGTACCTATTTTTCATGGGCCTTGTCCAGATTTTTGATGTTTCCAGGTTGAGAGGTATGGTGGTAACTGGGTGTGAGACTGTATGAATGCCTGCATGTGTGTGTTTATGTGTGGGGGGCTGGCGTACCTTTACATTTTCTTAGACTATTGAGTAGGAGGAACACTAGACACCAGATATGCCTACAAGTAAATATAGCAAAAGATATATGGGGTGGGGGGAACATTAGACATGGGAGATGTAAAGGTTATCCAGAAAAAACCTTTGGCACCCATAACCCTAGCACAGAAACCTGCTTCTTAGCAGAGTGTTAGTTCCCTGAGCTTCCACTGGATACCAGGATACCAGGGATGCTCTTAAAATATGTCCTTAAGTCAATGTAAAAAAGGATAAGATAAAAGGGTGGAGAGTTTTAAACCTTGTACCCCTGGCATATGGAGCAACTTGCTCAGAAAGCAGAGCCTTAGCCATCTATACTAACTGAGGAAGGCTTGAATTGCAATGCATTTTAAACTGTAAGAAGTATGAAACTCTCATATCCAGCAGCATTACGTGACTGCAACATTCCATGAGTTACATGGGACAGGGCACATACAAGATGCAAATCAGCAGCATTCTGAGAGGGATTGGGTGTATCCATGGGGGGATGGTGGCATACCTGTATATGGCAATCCTAAAGCTTAAGGACAAAGTCGGGAGGGACACTAGCATACATCAAGGAGAAGTTTTAAATTATTACTTGATCTCACTTAAAAAGTTAATAAAGCAGCAGGTCTGGCATCACAATGTACTTTTGAAGTAACTAGCAGAATGAAACTCGAATGTCTGCCATTATTGACCAACTGTAGGGAACTCGGAATTACAAGGGATGGCAAAAATAAGAAGACATATTAGGGATGTTCTGTCAACTCAGGGACAGGTAAGAGATATGTCAGTGCATGCACGTGTGTGCGTGTCTGTGTGTGTGTGTGCATGTGTGTGTGTGTGTGTGTGTGTGTGTGTGTGTGTGTGTGTGTGTGTGTGTGTGTGCATGTATGTGTGTGTGTGTGTGTGTGTGTGTGTGTGTGTGTGTGTGTGTGCGCGCGTGTGCACGTGTGTGCGCGCGCACGTGTGTGTGTGTGTGCACGCACGTGTGCATGTGTGTATGTGTGTGTGCGCGTGTGCGCGTGTATGGGTGTATATGTGTGAGGTGACTGCACCAACATGATATGTGGGCCACCCAAAGTCCTTACTGCAAGAAAATGCTGATTTATACTCACTGTAATTATTGAAAACTCAGAAACATGCAAATCAGCCACAAATGAGGTCTTTTGTCTTTGCTGCTAAAATGTCTTTGTATCAAATTTTTCTGTGACCATGGAAACAGTTCCTTTTGGCTGCAGCTTTTCACCGGCTCCATCAGTGTTCTTTCTGAATCCCAGAGTAAGAGTTTGGTACCTGTGATACTTAAACTAGATGTATTAATAACTGTATTGCTAAAGTGCTTCTCATTATAGCTTTCAAGTAACAATTACAAAACAATTCTGGTAGTAAATATGTTGTTTCAGCATAACAATGTGTGTGTTCTGTTTCATTTGCTGCCTTTAATGGAATGCTTGCTGGTATCTACTATTTCTACTAAAAGGGTTGCTGCTATGACTGCTCATAATTGTCATCACTCATTTCATTCCTTATGAATGCATCACCCATGGATTACAACTACTGTTGACATATGCTTTTCCTTCATCAATTCAGCCCAATGTTATTTTCAAATGTAGAGCCGCATGAGCTCACAAAACTATTTCCTTGACTTTTCTTTTCATTCATATTGTTTTTCTCATGAATCTTCCTGGATCAAAGAAAATCCTATCAGCTGCATAGTCATTTAAGCCCTACTTCAGTTTATTGCATTTATGGACCTCCAGTCCTAGTTTATTATGAATATTATTAACAATCCTACTAACTTCAGCTTTTTTCAAAAACTGTTTTTGCTGTGCAGTGTATGTATGTGTGTGTGTGTGTGTGTGTGTGTGTGTGTGTGTGTGTGTGTGTGTGTGTGTGTGTGTGTATGTATGTGACTGCATGTTTGCCTGAGCGGTTGCTGGGGGGATGATTAATGAAGAAACATGTAGGGTAGGGGTGTGCATGTATGTATGTGTGTGTATGTGTGTGTGAGGGCAAGTGTGTCTATGAGTAAGATCAGGTGGGAGAGTTGTGTTTGTGTGTGTGTGTGTGTGTGTGTGTGTGTATGCATGAATGTAGACGGACAGGCTGTCACATCTCTACATTCCCCTACACTAACAATAAAATCCTACTATTTTGAGAGGGACTAAACATCTGGAAATTTTAAATTGTGTTGTAATGTAAACTAATAAGGTAGCACAACAATAGGGTTTGCAGCACAAAAGATGTTGTGCAGGGGTGAACACTAGATCCCATGGATAATCTCAAAATCCTACCCTAAAGGGACATTGCTATTGCTAAAGTCCTGCATCCTTGACCCATGCAAACAGCTAACTAGCATAGCTGTATTACCAGTAAACACCAGGGGGTACTTATGTATTATCGCAACCAGATTGTGAATGACTCACTCTGCAGTTCTGCATGGTATATATGGGTAAACAGCGACAGTAAGTAAAATGGATAGAGTTTTTTGGTGTGAGACAGATGTAAATGGTTTGTGGAAACTAGTGGAAGTACCACATTTCAGCATGGAGGACCGACTGATTTCTGGTTTATCCCTTCTAATGTCATACAGGTGCCTGGAGGCTTGACAGTAGCATGACCGTTGATCATAACAAGCTTTGTGGTTTAAAAACATGTCCTTTTGCCTCATTCATGTGGCATACCGGTTACATTGAATTAGTTTGATTGTATATTGTATACTGTTTAATGGTGAATTATTTTCTAAGCAGTTTAGTTTGGGTGCTAGCCTTGCACTCATAATATTGGAGTGGTACAGCTGCTGACCTTATTCATCTGCTCCCTGCAGTAAAATACTTTGCATGCTGTTAGGGCTTGGGAAACAGTTGACTGCTTCTTCTGTGGTGGAAATCTTACAGCGATCGCTGTGAATATAGATTCAAAATGTGTTTTTCTCTTTGCAGCTTGAGCTTCACGGTATAAGTATTGTGCTAGGTAAGATTGGAGCTGCAAAGAGAAAACACTGTTTTCATTCTATTTTGACAGCGATCTCTGTAACATTTACACCACCAAAGAAGAAACAGTCAACCGATTATTTCCGTCATTTCTTGTCAGACCTTGTAATTTAATTTGTGCTGTAAACATTATATCATAAAACAGGTGGATTTTCTTAATCAAACAAAACAATAGCTTGAAAGTCAGGCAGAATATATATCCACAATGAGTCGATCAGAATCTGGTTGCGATAATACATAAGTACCCACCAGGGATACCTTTTTAAATTTTACCTTTACTGACTGAAGCAGTGACATTAAAACAGTGGAAAAAGTTTCATACCTTGTACACCTGGCAAAGATAAAACTCATTACCAGCCAGAGCTTTAGCCCTTTACACTAACTGAAGAGGTCATTAAGGCGTTCTACTTTTTATACTATAAGAAGTATGAAACACTTAATGCCTTGCATTATTGATTGACTGCAATCATCTGTGAGTTACCATGAACAAATCAGGGATATTTGAGAGTGATGGAGGTATGCTTGTGTGTGGGGGTTCACTCTACCTCTAAACTAGATGAAGCCAGAGATCATTTTTAAATCTTATTCGGATTCACTTAAAAAATTAATGGAGTAAAAGGAGTGATCTAACAATACACTTTCTGAACAATCAAAAGAAGAACAAAGTTCTAATGGCCAGCATTATTGGCTGACTGCAATCATGTGAGATTTGTGAGGAGCAGTGAAACATAAACAGGTTACTGCAGGGACATTTTGTAAACTAAGGGATTGGTAACTGGCATGGAGGTTTGGGCACATATGTGTATCTGTGTGTGTGTGTGTGTGTGTGTGTGTGTGTGTGTGTGTGTGTGTGTGTGTGTGTGTGTGTGTGTGTGTGTGTGTGTGTGTGTGTGTGTGTGTGTGTGTGTGTGTGAGCAATGTAAGTGTTTGTGTGTCATGAGATACCAGCAGTGATTTCTGCAGGAAAGTGTTGATTTTCAATAGCAGTAATTACCTGTGATTCAGAGACATACAAATTAGCCACTAATGAAGTCTTTCCACATTGCAGGTAACACATCTCAGAATTGCATTTTCCAAGGCAATAGAAACCTCTCCTTTTGGCAGCAGTTCTTATCATTATAGTAAAAGTTTTTGCATGGGCTGGCTTATGCTGTAATTTAATTTATGTTTGCATTCTAATCATAGAATGTAGAACAGGTAAATTTCTACTGGGAACAAAATACAGATGTTTCAGATTACTGACTGTTTGTAAGCATTTCTATTTTTTGTCTTTTTTCTGTTTTGGTTGGGTCCTGTATCTGTTCGTGCATTCTTTTCTTCTTTGTTTTTTTTTGCTCTACCACCTCTTGATAATAATAATATCAGAAGAGCAGCGGATTTCTTGTTAAGAACATAATAAATCATTGTCTATTTATGGCATGCAGATGAGGTCATAATAAGATCATAATAATGCTGAAATGTATTCACTGCACTCTTATCCCTACCATTTTCTTAGTTGTTGTTGTTGTCTTTTGGCTTTTCCCGGTTAGGGGTCGCCACAGCAGAACTCCAGTCCGCTAATGATTGGCAGTAGATTTTCACGAATGCCGAGGTGCCAGCTCGACGTTCAACCTTCAGTGAAGGCACACCCATTTATGCATGTCTTTCGAACACCCACCCAACCGCGGGGAGGACATGCAGACTCCACACAGAAGGCACTCCCCGCACTCCAGCTGAGAATCGAACGGAAGAACCTCTTGCTGTGAGGCAACAATGCTACCGCTGCACCACCGCAGATGTCTATACCATTTTCTTAGTCCACTCTTCAATTTCTGCATACAACATTTATATATATATTTGTCAGTCATCTTTTCTGTATGCCTTGGGTTATAGTTGAAAAAGGTCTACTGTATAGCTATTCAGTTATCAAACAAACACTTACATAACAAATTAGACAGAGCATGTTTAACAAATTAGACAGAGCATGTTAACAGTTAGGACAATGTTTTGTGTTAAATATATTAATGAAGAGAATTGTATATCTTCTATGTTACATTTACCTGATCTAAAAATTATTTCATCTACCTGGCGATTTAACAACACCAGTGAAAGGAGAAATTTAGATAGTTTCAAGAAGTACAAGAACTTTGCAAAATATTTTGTCTCCTAAATTGTTGGAGATTTGTAGATGATTTAAGCTTGATAAGTCAAATGAGTGTAAAAGGAGACATATCATCCTGTTTTTGACAGATTGCATAAGAATGTCTGAACTCTGATTTTTGGTGATTTGCATCATCTATACACTTATAGTGCTGATTTACCTAGACTTGTACAGCATGTGTCCCACCTATCTGAGGATTTGTTAAGCTGGTTTTGAGTGACTTAATTCTTGCATTCTGCTTCTGAGGAGATCTTAGTTGATTCAGCTGTCCACTTGTGTCCTTTTGGGGCTCAGGCAGTCATATATAATGGACACTATATCTCTCTGGAACTTACTTCCTGCTTAACTGAGTGTCTTTGATACTAGCTGTCTTCAAGGGGTCTTGGGCACTAGAAACTTGTTACATCCTTGCTTGCTGCCATTTGCTCTAATTGGCAAGTGCCCTAATTCCTACTAGATCAAGCTTAGTGGATTAACTATCCCTCCCCAACTAGACCCTACTGAATTGCATATCCTACCAGAACACTAACTGTAACTACAAAACTCCCACCTGATCCCTAAACCTAACCATAGCACTCCACATCCTAGCCCTAAAGTCTCTGATATCTCCCTAAACCCAAATCTCCACCTCCGTCCATAAACCTAAAGTCCCCAAGTGTTCTTTATCCCTAAAACTCCACATCTACTCATTAACCCTAAACTCACCTCACCTCCTGATGCCTAAAACTTCCTTCCCACTCCCTAAACCTAAATGTTCCCCTCCCTAAAGCCAAATTTCCCTCCTGATCACTGCCTGAAACCCTTACCTGCAATACTGCCCTCCCCATGCCTGATGTAATCTTGCTGGAGTGCGTGTGGCAGCATCCCTCTCTCCACATGGCTGCCACACCTGCTTTTATGCTTGCATGCTTTTTGTCTGTGATGTTGTAATTCAAATTCTTTGAGTACTGTCATTTTAGGAAAAGCAGTCTATTCTGCATTATTGTGCTCTACAATATGGGTTGGAATTCTTCATAAACTTTAAGACTATTCAGCGTGAATGGATTTGTAAGTGTACATTTATGCAGATTTGTAATATACTAGTGCAATCCAGAATTGTTCCCATCTAAAGCAAGGAACCCTGTGATTTTCAGGCAGTCCAGTAACTCAGTATGTACATGCAAACCAGGTATGACTTTATGTGTATAAGGTCAGTATCCCCCTCTAGTGCACTACAGGGAATCATTGAGGCCTACTTCTGGGTAAATAATCACTCACAGAGCGAGTGTAAACTAAAGGAATTAGTTTTTTTTCTCTAGGTTTAAGGGGGGGTTATGTGGAGCTGTTGGAATCATACAATGACATAAACACCCTGGAGAGATGAATACTGTTCTCCTATCAGCCTGCAATGTTGGCCATATCTAACCCCTCACTGCTGCCATACAAACACCATATTTTTCTTCCATGCTGGAGGAAGGCAGTATCTTATCTTACCAGAACAGAAACTGTAATCCCACAGACACTGGGGTCTTCTGTTCTTGAACAAAGAAATCCCTTCTCATCTCAGTCCTGATGCTGTGTCAGATAAGTGCAGCCACACTAAGACCATGAACTACTCAGACCAATGACTGCCATCCCTCCACAGATGATATGTTTTGAATATGCAGTATAAGAGCTCATGAGCCTTGCAAACGCAGTCTGATTATTCTGCCATACCTCGCAATGATCCTGATTTTCACAGAATGTTCAGAGTTTTGCCTCATAGTTTTGGTCCTTTACTCATAAAATTTGTAGTTTTATGGCAAATCATTGAGGACTGAAACCACTAAATAATGGCAGACATTTCTGTTTCAGTTGTCATATCCTTCAGAAAATAGATGACAATACAAAACTTGTTATTTTTATCAGTTTCCTAAGTTTATAGGATCAATGCTTAAAAAGTGTCCTTATTTTTTGGGCTTTGGTACCCACATTATTTTTGGCTTTGATCAGATTTCTTGTGCTAAGACATTGAGAGATATACCATAGCTATCCATGGAGATGTAAAAAAGCTAATTTTACAAGGTAAAACAATTAAAGCAAGTCAATTAGTATTAAAAGCCAAGCATATTTATTTAAGCCAAAGAAAATCACTATTCATGGATTTCCATTTCATTGCTAAATACAAAAGTCAATTATACCTTATGAGTTGGGTGACATACAATTATTTTAGTACTATCTTACCTAAGTGTTGGTCAAACACCAGATTACTGTCTACATATGTTCCCAGATCTCTAACTATCAGGTGAACTCCTTGGTTTGTTTTATTGATAAAGTAATTAGCTTGTGTGGCTGCTTTCCTAAAGGGCACTATAATGCATTTATTTGCATTGTGTTTTAATCTGTGGCCTTCACACCAGTCATTTGTTTGTGTTGGACTCTCTTGTAGGATGTTGGTCTCACCAACCCTGACTTCTGTGGTCCTATCTGTGGACCCACTGGCAATCCAGTGAGTTGTGTTGGGATTTATGGGTATATCTGAGAGTTTGTCAACAATACATGTGGGGTATTATATCATATGCATTGGCCAGGTCAAGCTAGGTGGTATACACTATTTCGCCTCACCCATAGCCATGGTAACCCTCTTGAAGAACTCTGCCAGGTTAAGTAGGCAAGACCTTCCCTTAACTAAGCCAAACTGGGATGGGTACAGTGTCTGCAGGTTGACAAGGTCATTGCTGATCATTTCCATTATAATTTATTCTACTGCTTTGTTTATTAGACTTGTCAGACTGATGGGTCTGTAATTCCCGAAGTCAAATGATGGTCCACCCTTATGAAGAGGATGACTATTGTGGAAGGGATCTGTGGTATGGTAGAATACATTTTAGTTGGCATATAATGCAGTATGAGTGATATTAATAAAATGAAGAAAATAAGTAATTTCTAAGCATTAGCTTTGAGACTAAAGAGGAAGCAAGGGGTCATTGATGGGTAGCTTTAAAATAGGGATCACCAGATGTTAGAACATTGGGTGAAAATCTGCTTTTAGGGGGGAACTTAATCTTCCCAAAGTGAACTGGGACATACCCATCTGTAAGGTAGGGATCAGAAGGAAAGTAGTAGCCAGACCAGAGCAGATAGTATGGACCCTAACCAGGAACAGAATATGCTTGATCTCTTCCAGATTTCAACCAAAGCTTTGTACGTGGAGTGGTAGCAGGAGCCCCATTGTTTATTAGTAATCATGCCACGGGGTAATATCAGTAATGATGAATAATGCTGATATGTGCCACAGGAACAGAGAACTGAGGTTACATAATGACAACATTCAGTATGTTGGAGAAACACTAATTACTGTTACACAGTGAAGACTCATTATTATTTAAAAATGTGCATACTGATTGGGCAAATTACTGAATGAAATATTCATAGGTTCATAGGTAGGTTCATAGGTAGGCACTAGGCTATCGGCCCTGGGGCCTATACAAGCCCAGCCAAAAAGGTATCCTGGCTTTTGCCACCCAAGAAAATTATTTTCCTGTGCCACTGTCGAGCAGAGCCACAGAGGTGATCCCCAGGGTGAATTTCCTGTTTCCCATCCAATCATCAAGATTTTTCTTGAAGAGTGCTAATGAGGAGCTTTGTTTGATATAGATAGGTAGTTTATTCCAGAGTATGGGAAGTCTCTGGGACAGGAATTTATCACTCCGGCATGTTCTGTTTTATTGTGGTGACACGGTTTAGTAGGTTTAGACTGTGTACATATCTACCAGTTACTAAACATTACAGCTGATGCTTTATTTCTGTTTAACAAATTATTCTGTTTAAGTTCTGTTGCTGTCCAAATGTGTTTAGACAGCAACAACACTTATACAAAAGCACGATACATTAAAAAAAGTCATTTGTTAGGATGTCAGGAATATGCAATGAAAATGTACACTCCTGACTCCCTTTGGGAAGAGGAGGCAGCAGAAACAGCTGTGCACTATGCAAGTGTTACACATACATAGCTTCATAGGAAAGTACTAGGCAATCAGTCTGCAGACCATTTCAAGACCAGTCAAAAAAACATATTCAAAGCTTCTCTCTATCCTCAAGGAGGGTAAGACAAAACTGACTGGGAGAGAATTTGGGGCTGCCCATCCAGTTATAAAGGTTTACCTTGAAGGTGCCAAGTGTTACTCTGCTTGACATATACTGGAAGTTTGTTCCAGAGGTGAGGCATACATTGAGATATGCATCACACCAATGTGTCTTATTTATCTGTTGATGAAAGTTTAGTTCCTTTAACAGAGTATAATACCATTATTATACCATTATTATTATGTACCAGTAGTTCTGTGGAGGAATAGAAGAACAAGTGGCACTGGATCTTTCATGGTACCAAAGATTAGACATAGATATCCATGGAGGAGCCTGTATGAGCCTGAATGCAGAGAAAAGGCTGTCAGTCTCTCCAGATAACTAAGATTTTTGAGGCCACTGAACATTTTAGTTAAAAATAGGCCTGTCAAGTTGTGTGAAGTGTTTAGATAAATACATGCCGAGAGGTACATTATATTTAATAATGTGTCTGATAAGATATGGGTAAAGTGGAAATAAGACTTCTTTGGATCTAGTGGATGAGTCAAATAAGAGGCTTTCTGAACTAGTGTTGAGACATGATGGTCAAATAATAAGGGATTATAAAAAAGAGTACCCAGAAACCTTATACAAGGGCTTGATTGGAGAGTGCATCTCCTATATGTAAGTGAAACTATTTTGTTTACCAAAATGAATTATGCTACATTTTTTACATTTAGTTTGAGACCATTGTCCTTGCACCAATTGTTAACATGGTCTAAGCCATGTTATAGCAATTGTGAGTCAGTTGAAGATTGAATAACAACACCTTCTTTTTAGTAATCTGAAAACTTAGGCTATATAGTGCTGGCCTGAAGTCTGAGAAATATATGCAAAATAGGAAAGGGCCCAAAAGTGTGCCCTGTAATACTCGACTGGTAACTTTTTTGTTTTCAGAATTGGCAATTGCTATTGTAATCACATGGGTTCTGTCAGACAACCAGTTAGCTACCATCACACGGCATAAAGATTTATATTTAATTTTACAGGTTGATTAACAATGCCTGCATGGGGAATCCAGTGCTTCAATTACTTTTTCAAAGAAATTAATGAGGCTAAAGTGGCAGGAACTTCTTTTGATTTAGCCAAATTGAAGACGGTCCAGGGTAAAGAGATTTTCAATGTCCAGGTTAATGAAGTGTGAGATAATGCACTCCATAGCTTTACATATGGGACTAGTCAGACTAATGGGTCTGTAGTTGCCAGGTTCCATGGCTGGGTCACCCTTGTGTAATGGCATTACAATGGCTGCTGTTCAGGCTTCAGGAATGTAACCAGTGGAGAGGTTTAGATTAAAGAGGTTAAGAAAATTTGCTGCATAGTAATTAAAGGGAGTAGAAAGGATCGTGGAACCTGTGGATTAGCCATAACTGTGGGTAGAGGAAAATTTGCACTAAATTTGCTAACTTTGATATTACCTATTTCCTTTAAGTCAGAGAGTGTATTATTAATGTGGACTAGCTCCAAACACTACTGGATGTTAGTTCTTATCTTCCTGACATAGTTAAAGAAAGACTTGCAGTTATTTTTATTTTTAGTGGCTATTTTAAATTCATACTCAGCTAATGACTCCCATAAGCTCTTTGTTGTAGGTAGAATAACATTAAACACTTTCTTTCTCGTGTTATATAATTTACTTATACTGCTATTCCACAACAGGTGTTTGTTTTTAAAACTCTGATTTTATTTGTTGCGGCTAGGGACTGCCTTATCTATTCAACTATTTAAGTGGGACTAGAAGGTAGAGGCATTAATTGCAGCTTTAGCAATGGGATCCTTCAGAGAAGGATTACAGCAGAATTTATTTAAGTCATCAAGTAACTGAAGCGGGTTCTCTTTTGAGAAGTCCCTAAACACAGGGGAAATGCCACCAGTTTTAAAGGAAAAGGTCATTAAATTATGGTCTGATTTAACAAGACATGATGATACATGTGAAGATGTGCAAGAAGTGGCCATATTTGAGAGGACTAGATCCAGGATATATGGGCTGCTAGTAAGAGGGTTAACTATTTGTGAAAGAGAGTTAGCATTTATAATGTCAAGAAAGAGCTGGGGATGCAAACCAGTACAAACCAGTGGCAGTGTAGGTCGGCAAGCTTATTGATGGTAGTTGAAGTCCCCTGATAGGAAAGTCTTGGGTTTAATGGGAATTTCAGCGAATGTATTTTCTAGCTATCATGCTCAGAGAGGGACATAGATGGTGTTCTATAGCTAGCTATAAAGTGGCACTTAATCTTGTTTAGGGTGATTTAAACTTGTCGAAGTTCATATGTGGTATTTCAAGGTTGACTCCCCAAAGGGTACAATTATGCATTTCTTGGCACTGAGTTTGAGACCATGGCTTTGGCACCATTTGTAAGTCAGAGATATGCCTTCTTGAAGAATGCTAGTGTCTGTAGGGGAGTCGATGCTAACCCCCAGCTTGCAATCATCTGCAAACTTAGTGAGCCATAAACCTTCCGCATTTGCTTCCATTTCAGAGAAAGAGATGCCATAAAGGATCAGGCCCAGTACTGACCCTTGAGGAACTCTACTAATGACTGGCCACTTGGTGGAGGTGGTCTCATCTATTTTGACCTCCTTAGTCCTATCAGTAAGCCAGTTGGCTATCCAGTGGGGGGATAAAAAGGGTTTATACCTAAATTAGTAAGTTTGTCTATAATGCCTGAATGGAGTATTGTATCAAAAGCTTTGGCCAAGTTAAGGTAAATTGTGTGCACAGTCTTTCCTTCATCCACTACTTTGGTGACCCTGTCAAAAAAATCCACCAGATTTAATAGGCATGACTTTCCTTTAAAAAATCTAAACTGTGAGGGATCCAAAGTTTGCAGAATACCTATGTCCCCATTTGTCATGTCCGCAATGATTCTTTCCATGGCCTTACGTATGAGGCGGGTCAGACTTATTGACTTGTAGTTACCCAGATCAGTGGTTGTTCCTCCTTTGTGCAAGGGAATGAATGTAGCCATCTTTCATTCCTTGGGGACAAAACCTGACTTTAGGCTCCAGTTGAAAAGTGATTCAAGTTGACCAGTGCGGTCATGTTTCATGCTATTTATTACTCATCCCAGGATGTTACCAGGGGTCCATCGATGAAGTGTTTTCTGTCTTAGAAAGTGCATTGATAACCTGTTCTCTAGTAATGGTTGGGGGTATTGTGGTATGTTGTATTTCCATTGGACTATCAGAGGAGAGTGGGGGGAGAAATGAACCTGTCAGCCAAAACGTTGGTAATGGCCTCTAGTTCAGTGTGGGTGGTACCGTTTATAATAAGTTTATAATAAGTTTATAATAAGTTTATAATAAGGTTTGCACATTGTTGTGTATTTCCTCTGAGGTTGCAGACATAGCTGTAGAAAGCTTTGTGGTTATCCTTTGCATACGAAGCATTTTTATCTTCAAATGTAGCCTTTGAAGTATTAAATGACCCTCTTAGCTGCCTGTTTAGATTGGTCGGGGGCCTTTAGTAGATATATATATGGCTTTGTTCCTTCCGTGCTTGGCCAAGATGGGTTTTTTTTTTTGGTTGTATAGCTGATTGATATTGTGATTCCACCAGGGTGGCTTGTCTTTGAGTTTGTCTTATTCTTAACATGAGTGGGTACAGCTCACTCTGTACAGTTATCATTATGTCTGTAAGGAAATGTTATAAATAGCTAAGCACATGCTGTGGTTTGGGGGTACTTGGAATTTAGCCAAGCTGTCACTTAGTAGAGAGACGGTTAGCCTTGGAATAGTTCCTAAAGGTTTTTGGTCTTACTGGATCCCTGGATTTAATTTTATTTCAAGTAATACTGCCTTATGGTCAGATCTGATGAGAAAAGATGTTGCATTGTGTGAGGAACATCAGGCCATCGTGTTCACAAGTACAAAGTCAAGGATGTTTATACCTCTGTTAGGAAAATGGATCAAGTGTTTCAGGATGTTGGTATTAACAAAGTTTAGGAGTCACTGGGTTTGTACATTAGAAGTGGTATAGTATCCCCAATCTACAGAGGGGTAGTTGAAATCCCCCATGAATATCGTATTGGGTTGAATGGTGAGGGACTCTACAACATTGAGATAGGTAGTATGGGTTTCCTGAGAAATGGAGGGGGACCTATAGGTTGCAAGGATATGGTGAGTTGCTCAGGTATGTGTTCTAGTGGCTCATACAATTTAACTAGTCTGAATGTGATGATGGACCTCTTTTGTGAATTAGGTTTGTAAGTGACAAGGCAAAATACCAGCCTCAGAAGGTAAAGCAAGTGTGGATCAGGGCAAAGGGGCATATGGGAAAGTGGTTGAGGAAGTTATTATTAAAGTGTTGATGGTGAGACTTGGTGAAGTACCCATAAAATTACTTAATCTTTAGTTAGCTTCTGGACTGCTGTGTCAAGAGTTGATGCTGCCAACAGTTGTTTTGTTGAACAGAGGTGGTCCTAAGAAATATCCAAGTAATATTTATGTTACTCTTACTTGTATTCTAATGAAGGCAATATAAAATGTTCATTGGAGCAAGCTGGTGACATAGGGTGCTGATTTCCTTGATGATGGTAAACAGTATGCACTCCTGACACCGAGTTCTTGCCAATCTATCTTGAGTCAGCTCAGTAACTGGATTATCAGCATGAAGGACAAATTAAATGTTTTGAGTCTGAATTATCTTAGTTTAAGTAAGGTCCTTGAATCTGTACAAGTGGTAAATCATATAGTAAGTTCAGTGATGAGAAGGGGTGGTCTGTTAAACAGAATCTGACAAGTTTAGAAAATATGTAGCAAATACTTTATCAAGGGTGGAGAGCAGGATGAACTAGTATTCCAATGTTACAAAGAGTGGTGTGGTAATTTCTGATGGACAAACTCATATTCCTGAAAACTGCTAACAGCTTTCGAGAAGGAGAAGCAACAGATAACATTTAATGAAAAAATAATCATGACCACACAACTAAAAAAATGTTAGGGAAAACTGAAAAATGTTCATGTTTAGTGGATTGATCTTAAGCTGGATAAAAGAAGTTAAAGATTTGCAGGTATTAATTATCAATAAACTGAATCCTGTTATGTACTATGAAAAAGTGATACAAAAAAGAAAATACAGTGGGATGCTCAAGTACAGAGGGAGTGTCTTTTTACAAAAAAATGTAAGTAAGCACTGAGTATAACGAGAGATACAGACAACTGAGCCAAATGTATGCATAAAGGGAGAAGAAAAGGAGGGGGAGGGGCATCGTTCTCACCTCTTAGCTGAAGAAATGTGACAAAGCCAGAAATAATGTGGGAGGGGGCAAAGATACAAAAATAGGGAACATTTTTACATATTGCTCTTATTAACTTATAAAGTTGATAGGATATACATTTTTGCATTAAAATGTATTTTCTGTAGGGTTTCAAGTCTGAAACTCAAGCTTCTATCATTATTTATTGACTTTAATCTTGAATAATGGTCCAGAAAACCTCATATTTTATGAGGAAGGGAACAAAAATATGAGGCCAAAATCTAGACAATTGAGAGATATGGGGTGAGGTTGTGTTGTGATACATCACATTATTTAGATCTTTGTTGGTGAGGGATGGAGATGAAGAGAAAGTGCCATCAGTGGACAGATGAAAAAGGTGCAGTGTGTATGTCACATCTGAGGGAATATTGTTTGACAGATGTGGTTTTAGTCCATTAATGTATTTCCTGTGGCAGTGGTAAAGAATAAGTTAGCAACGGAAGTTCATAAATACTTGCAACAAATCAAGGAAGGTATGGGCAAAGTTAAGGGAGGGGCATCTGTACCAATGGTAATTGCAGTCAGGATGGCTTACAATTTGCACTTCTGTATGTTCCTATATATGTGGTATGTGAGGCTGGGGGTTGGGATGTCAGCACATATCACAGTATACCTATGTTAGAGGGGTTGTCAGATCCCCATAAAGTAATAATGCCTTTCACAAATTACTCTTGTGTAAATGTATAGGCAGACAACTAGCTTTTGGCTTATTGAACATACTACATGCTCACCAGTGCTTTCAAATGTATTTATCCATAGTTTGTATAATGAAGTCTTGAGCAAAGATGCTTAGAATGATTTTGTTCACTTTGTCTTTTGTTGTACAACGCTTCTCATGATAACACACAAGCTACTTGGTGAAAAATGCTAATTGTTAAACTAACCACAGACAACTGGGGTACCTTTAATACAATTAACTTGAAATGGCATGGACCAACAGATATTGCACAATCAGGGTTTCATTTTCATTTTATCTCAAACTAAAAAGTTAGAACCACTTGATAAATCTAGAATGCTAAAACAGCATATAAATTAATTAAGTAATAACCGACGACGTGGTGTGGTATATTGAAGATTTACCCACAGTTGCTGTAGTTTAATCATGAGGGCAAAGCCTGAGTGATTAAATAAAGCCATCCGTGGGTAAATTTCAATATACCACAACCACGGAGTCGGTTATTGCTATTATACAATGACATTATTTAAGAAAAAAAAACATACTTTTCTTAACTAATGTCTTTGTATAAAGGCGCATTACTACTCTTCTGCTGGTTGTGGTACACTGCTTCCTTATTTTGATGTACTGAGCATGCGTATGGGACTTGTGTCCCATGCATACCCAGTACATCAATGCTTTGAAATGGAAGCAACGGAGAAAAGAAAGTCACCGTTACTCAATTTTTTTCTTTTTTCCTTTTTTATTTGTTAAAAAAAATGTTTTTAGCACTTTATACCAACGGAAAAAAGTCCAGGTGACTGGACCTTTTTCCATTGGTATATTGTGGGACTTACAATGGGCACGCTGGCCAATCAGCATGCACATTTTGGAATATTAATGGGGGTAGTCATTGTGTAATATATGTTAAGGTACTTCTTCAGATGCAAAAATCTAGTAATCAGAAATAGATACTGCAAACATGACCATGATTAGCTAACCAGTTCTGATAACCCTTTCTAATTCAGAGTCCACTCTATCCATTCATTCATCCATCCACAATTTTTTCCCATTTTTGCACATGGAGCTGGGGGTACTACTTCAACAGTGACAATCATCTAGAGCCATGGTTTACAGTGTTGGGTGGCTAGCCCTGCCATAGTATTTCTTCCACACCCTTTCACATGCACACACACACCTATGGCCAATTTAGAATATCCAATCCACCTATTACATATCTTAGAAATGTGGGAGAAAACTGCAGCACCCAAAAGAAACCTGCATTAACACAGGGAAGGCACCCCAGCTGAAAATCAAACCATGGAACTTTTTGCTGTGAGATGATAACATTATCCACTGTGCCACTGTGCTGCCCCACTGGAATGATTTTTCTGTGATAGGAAACATCAACACACAGAGGGTGGTCCTGCTAGCCATGGTGCATGGTAGTGAGGAAATCTGAGTGAGTAGCCTATGCGGATTAGCCATTCGCTATCCCCTGGAAATACCTGCAGCTATGGATTTACACTGTTGTGTGATTCAGATTATCTCTCAGCTACATAAATTTCCATGGCTGGCTGAGAAATTTAATTTGGCAAAAACATGTCAGTTACTGTTTAAAGTGAAAAAATGAAGCTACATTGCAGGTAAGTTCAGAGAAGTTCAAAGGAAAGGCGGGGGGGGGTAAGTCTTTGTGTATGTATCAGAGTATGTGCAGATGATTGCAAGGGTATGAATGGAGTCACATGTGTGTGTGTGTGTGTGTGTGTGTGTGTGTGTGTGTGTGTGTGTGTGTGTGTGTGTGTGTGTGTGTGTGTGTGTGTGTGTGTGTGTGTGCGTGCGTGCGTGTGTGTGTGTATGTGTGTTTGTGCGTGTGCGCATGTGTATGGGGGTGGCTTCTTATATGTTTCAATGCCATTGCTCAAGAATTCTGGACAAAGAGACAAAACTAATGTGAGATTAATGACAAAACTAGGGACATTTTTTTAAAAATTGTAGTGCACTTAAGCAGTTAATAGAATGACAGGGTTTTCATTAATGTACATTTTCTAAATAGTAATAAGTATGACAGCATAGTGTCTGGCATTACTGACTGACTCAAATACTCACTGATTTGTCAGAGATTCCAAAATTTTATGAGAGACAGAGCAAATACATGTGAGAACATCAAAACATTCTGAAGACTTTTAGACAGTTGAAAGGTATGGTGCTTGTGCCAGCACAATACACAGGGCACCAGATGACACTACCTCTGCAAAGTGCTTTTAACATGAATGGTAAAAATAAGTGATTCAAAGACATGCAATCTAGCTGACAATGAAGTCCTTCTCATTGCAGCTAAAGGTGTCCCTGACTCTCTTTTTCTTCATGATCAATTGAACTGACTTGCATATGATAGGCACTTTGTATCTGTAGCAGGGTTTTTTCTGAAAGGCAAGTGCATCTAAGTGCATTGCCATGTCCTCTAAGGGGGTATTGGAATCATTTAATGCATGCTTCACTTCAGGTTGATTTTGTTAACTTAATCCAAAACACCTTTTACAAAATCAAAGTGGAGCATGTGAATATTGACATAAAAAGCAGATATAAAATATTGTAAAATTTGAGCTATTATCTCAGGGAGATATACTCTGAGCAGATAAAGAATGCACAGCAGCAGACATATATGCAGGAGTTTAATAATCAAAACTTAAAAACAGACAGAAATGAACAGCAAAATATAAAACAATTCAAAATGCATACTGACAAAAAGTAAAAACAATAAAAAAACAAGTTCAAAAACTGCTGTTAAGCAGCAATAAGCAAGGATTGAAACAACAACAAAGAACAGCATCAGAATAACTAACTAGATCAGCTATGGAAAGCAACAGTACCTGTGGCTCAGTGCGCTAACCCAGCTGACAAATACAAATAAATACTTTCTTAAATCCATTACTGCGAAATTCAGGCTGGGCAAAGTAAAAAATAAGTCTAACTCAAGTCGCGGAAGTTTTTCCTAGAATTCACAAACAATTCCCACAAGAAAGCAACCATGGCCCCAATATTGGAGTTTAACATAATTAGTCAGTAGTTCAGAATATTGACATCTTGAACCTGGTATCAGTTTTGCTAACATTAGGTTGAACTGTAATTAGGAAATGCCATTTCATGTTGCATTTGATCCCATTTAAGAAAAAGTTCAGAGTGTTTGGGGGTACAGGGTACATAACAGAAAGCATCAGACTGTTTGTGAGTACAGGGTACATAACAGAATGCATCAGATTGCTTGGGGGCACAGGGTACATAAAAAGCATCAGAGTATTTGGGGGTACAAGTACATAACAGAAAGTATCAGAGTGTTTGGGTGTATAGAGTACATAACAAAAAGCATCAGACTGTTTGGAGGTACAAGGTACATAACAAAAAACATCAGAGTGTTTGGGCGTATAAGGTACATAAGAGAAAGCAGACTAAATGATTTAAGGGTCTGCACTGAGTCTAAAGAATAAGTGACAAAAGGACAGAGGGAATAAGAAAAAAGGAATGAATATGTGCATTTCTATTTTTTTGATACATATATATATATTTATATATAAAAATATAGGTTTACTATCAAAATGTCACCATAAAAAAGAATTCCCGTATGGAACATCGAAGGGAAGAGTGAAAGATAAATGGTACGTCCGGTCACAATGTCGAATCTGCTGAATGAATTCAGCAGATTCAGAGCATGTGATGTTCATATAGGAGCTCAGGTAAATAAAACTCTTACACCTCAGATCATGTTTTTGCCCCCTCACCCCCTGCTAACTGCATATTCCAGATCTGAGATCGCACTACAGAGAGGGAAGGGATGAATGTCCCAAACCACACTGTACTGTGATCTCTGTGCAGTACTTTGAATTCATATCAACGAATGCACTGTAGCATTTGATGATATAAATTTTCAAACATGGAGTGATTAGCAACACAGTCGAACATCCGTCTTTTCAATTGTCCATCTTCAGAGCATCTCCATTCGGCTTTTTGATAGTCAACTCTATATATACATATATATATATATATATATATATATATATATATATATATATATATATATAGCTATACACACACACGCATAATATATACTATATTTTATTATTATATATTTAATATATTTTATTTATTTTTATTCTTTTCCTGACATTATGCTATTGTATTACTCTTATATATTGTTACTTGATATTGTACCTATGGAGCTTTTCTCCCCAGGACTCCATTGAAAATGGGTTCACTTGGCCCAATGGACCATCCTGGCAAACAAACTTCAAATAAATAAATAAATAAATAAATAATATATATATATATATATATATATATATATATATATATATATATATATATATATATATATATATGTGTGTGTGTGTGTGTGTGTGTATGTGTGTGTGTAAATACATGCATATGTCTGCAAACACACACACACACGCACACACACACACACACACCTGTATATGTGTATGTATGATATACAAAAACAGTAATATCTGTACCATGTACACCCCAATGTGCCTTATTATACATATGAAATAGATATCTGATTTTTTTTCAATTTGAATTTTACATTTAGTAGTTTATGGGCCAAATTCCAGAAGACATAATTCTCAGCATAGGTGTACTCACTGCAGGTAAGTCAGTTACATGAGAACAAGTCTTTTGGAATCTGCCCCCCAGTGCAAGCCTGCTTTATAGACAGGCTTTTCTAACAGAGTTAAGTCACCTACATGGAGAAGAAGTATTTTGGATTCTGGCCCTATGTGTGATAATTAAAGGTTTTGTAGTGTCCTGTTGCTAGCACAGAACTTTAAGGCTAAACTGACAACAAGCTTCTTCCTGTTTTCCAGAGTTTGAGTATCTCAACCTGCATTTACCAAATATGTAACTCTGGGAATGTCACAACCCAGAGATTGTCCTGTACTTTGTCTGGTAAAACTCTACCTTATATGACAAATACAAATAAATATTTTAACATGAAATATTTCTTCTGTCTAATTTAATTAATGGATTGCCATGCAGGGTTATATCTTTTTAACTATTTGGAACTGTAGTATGAAATTTTTATAGTAGTCATTTATGGGACCCTTCTGTCAAACTGGTGTGTACAACTGAACAGTCCAGTAATAAACTGATGCTAACAGTACGCAACACCTGAACTGATTTTATGGTAGGTGAATGACCAGATTAGGTGGCTTACCTATCAGTAAAACAGTGCTTCACAAGCATGCACACCTGTTCCAGGTTATACAGGCTCAGAAATAGCTGTAAGGAATTTAGTCTAATAGCAATGTCAACAAATGAAAAATACATATATGCAAGCAGTAATGCTTCAGCACCACATCATTTTTTAAGTTGGTTTAAGTAATGATAGACTGTTTGCATCCTAAATATATTGACAACAGTAATCATGCTGGTGCAGATCCCAAGACCTACAAAATGTCTGCGTATTAGACGTAGTAGTGCTCCTACCACCACCACCTGTAGATTTAGTTGATGATAATCTTTGAATGTCCTAGTTTAATTGTTTTTTTTTTTCTGTGATAATGCTATGTGTTTTATTTCTATTGTAATATTCATTTGCAGTCATGTAGTGTTTTACATGTCTGTATTCTGTCTTCAGATTTACCTCTTAGGTTAAACAGTGCCTGCAGTAGTCGCTCATCTACATTTGTTTGTTTAAATGTGAAATGTAACTGCTATTTCTGAGTAACTGTTTTCTTTTTTGTTTCTTTTCTTTGTTTTTGTCTTGCTGTGGGGTTTAATGTTTTCTTCATGTTATTCAGTTCTTGTCATTACCTATACTGCTTCATATCCTGATTGTGAGTTTATACTTTGGTTTGGAACAGGACAGTATTTTAGATTTGATTACTGTAAGTCTGGTTTATGTGTGTTACAATCTGGATTGCTGTTTTGATCTATAGTATTATTTGTGCATAATTAGTAATCCGTTTGAACAGTGTAAAGATCACAAAAGGAAATTACTTTCTTTTTAAGATCTATATGTTAGGTGTTTTTCTTTTTCGATTGTGTAATTGTTTATTATATTCTGTTGGATGTTTTGTGTTTGATATATGAATTTGAGAGGGCCTGGAGGTATATCCATAACTATATATATATATATATATATATATATATATATATAGATATAGATAGATTGATATATAAATGTTTACAGCTTTTGCCCTGGGAAACACATAGCTGGTACAGTGTGTAGTTGTGCAGATAATCCTTTGTTTGTCTGCACTTTTGGCACATCATCAGCATTAACTAGTACTCTTAACACATCAACAATTAATCTGCACCCCTAGCATGTCATCAAAGTTACTTAAATACCTGTGGGACTGTTAGTTATACTACCTACTGCAAAGTATAGCAAACGTTAACATATGGCAAACACAAAAAGGTGACATTGATACTTCAAAATATGCATTACCCCATCTTAAATGACCTCTTAGAATGTAAAAAAATATATAACTTATTAGACTGCATAAACAAAAAAAAAAAAAAAAAAAAGACATGAACCTGTCCACATTAATAAATACCTAGCCCTCCCAGAATACCTCTAAATATGATTTTAAAAATGCTAAATAAAGTAAAATAAAAAATGATGAATTGAAACGGAAATCTAATTTCCCATTTATTAAAAGTGTGAAACAAAACTTTCCATACTGCATAAACAAAATGTGCACTAAATAATACCACCATTTGCCTAAATGAGCTATATAAGCTATCTAGAAATGAAATTAGTTTCTATTAGAAAAATGTAAAAAGCTGAAGAAAACACTCACTGCAAATCAATCAGTCAGACACAGCATTACTGCCAAAAGTAATCTAGAGTTTATTCATGTCAACTATCTAAAGTGAAGAAAAATATAAATTTAAAGCTCTTAACATAAATCTTAAAATACACTAATAAAATATGTCAGATAGATGAACTTTCACTCCAAAGACAGCCTAAAATTGGCTTCCATTGTAACTTGTCGAGTTACAACTCTATGACACACTAACTCACCAGGCACAGCTGCTAGGAAAAGCAGAATCACAAAAAATAAATAAATACATGTAATTTCTACAGTGGGTAAGCTCCCTTGCATCCCATCCTTCATGGGTGGGGCAAGCCCCAACACCACCATAAATATAGGGAAATTGGGGTCAGAAATGCAAGACATTAATACAGTTGCAGATCCTAGAAGGAGGAAACTGTAATTCAGAACAAAATCCTTGCAGATTGGGATGTACCTGAATAATGATAGCTGTGTCAGTGTAAAACAAATGTCTGTCTCTCCATTTTTAGATAGAGGAGCGAACTGGTAGAAGAACAGATGACTAATTAAATTGAGCTTCTTAAGAATTCTGCCTTCCACTACAGAACAGAAGCTGTCGAATCAGTAACTTTATTTATGCACCAACATGCTGCTCATAATGCAGAAGTTTATGTTACTTAGTCTTGCCTCTGTTCATACCTTGTAAGATGTTCTACACCATCACTCCCACTCATCTTCATGTGGCCTTTAGACTGATGGTCCCACACAGCATCTTGGATTGCTCTGGCCCATAGTAACCAAATGGCACTACTATGTAAACAAGGACCTTTTCCTACCTGCCAAATAAAACAGCATCTTTCCCACTGTTGTAAGGTAGACTCTGGATACAAGTCATAAAAAAAAACAGTTGGGGCACTTTGCGGCATGTGCCATATGATCTACAGTTGCTAGGGAGCTCATCTCATTCTGTATGTTGATTGTGTCATGCAGACATTAATAAATTTCATGTTGGCATATGGTAACATCTATGTCATGTTCTGGCCACACCAATGGGTCACACTTTGTATCTAGGACATACTTCTCACAAACTCTGTATCTTTCCATTTAATTTACTGTAATATTCATGTCAAGCTCACATTTTTTGCCCCTGATATTTAGTGCTTATTGTTTTGGGTTACCAGTCTTCTTTTTCCATAAATAGTAGATTACATCCTCATAGTCTTAGGTTACCAGCCTTCTTCTTCAATAAACAGTAGATTACATCCTCATAGTCTTGGGTTACCAGCCTTCTTCTTCCATAAATAGTAGATTATATCCTCATAGTCTTAGGTTACCAGCCTTCTTCTTCAATAAACAGTAGATTACATCCTCATAGTCTTGGGTTATAATCCTTCTTCTTCAATAAATAGTAAATGACATCCTCATAAAAGAGAACCCATCATTCCTCATCATGTAATGCTAAACTCTGTGATAATTGAATAAACTCTATGATCATTGTCTATGGCTCCTATTCCTACCTCCTATAATGCTGCAGTACATGTCCATTTCCATAATGTTTCCATAATGATAAAAGTCATTCTCATTCTCCATTGGCTCTGCCTCCTCCTGTTTTTACACTAAGGTGATGCTCATTGTCCTGTGCCCATTAACCCTTTCAGTGTATACAAAAAGCAGTACATTTTCCAGAATAATACCTGTAATAACCACATAATACACACAGTGTGCAGGTGCCCATTGCAGTAGGTATGAGGGTCCAAGTGCTAAAGAATCACCCAGAATCAAGACCACCCCTCTCATACCACTACATTCCTGTGAACAAAAACCAACAAAGCATATGTAAGAAGAGTCACCAAGGCCATGGGTCACATTGCTTAAGTCTACCCCACAGGTATGGCATGGAGCAAATCTTATGCCATGAGTATCCCATAGTTAAGATTTAAGAGTATCATAACAGCGCAGGAAAACCCTCTTTAGCTTTCCACTCTACTACACATGGCGACATATAATGCATATTATCACTCTACCCTGCAGTGAGCTGTGGTGTGAACAGCTGGTGGAAGAGAAATGTGTATGATGTCAGCTGCAGCTCTGTCTGCAGCACAGCATAGCAGAAATCAATAGAAGGGACTTGGCAAACTTGGGGCATGCTACTCTTGTTAATAAATATTACAAATTTTCATCCATTAAGCTTCTCTTTAAACAGAGTTGATTCTGCTGAAGATGCCCAGCTTTTACTCATATATAATGAATTTGCATTGAATAACTTGCAATAGTGAAGCATCATTTAGAAACAGAGGACAAATTACACTGCATTTAAATCACATTGTCCTGGAAAATGTCAAGGAAGCAGCTATACTGTCTATAGCTACCAGACACGTCACTCAGAAATATGCATGTTTTATGCAATAATCTCTTGTCTCTCAGCATTATTATAAAACTGGCAGGTTTTAATTCCAATTCAAGTGTACATTGCTGAAGTTTAATTGTCTATGAAGTTTGAGGAAGGTAGCAAATTAAATAAAAACAATCAGTGCGACCATTAAAAATATGAGGAACAATGTTATTTCCTCTGTAGATACAGTATAATTTAAAACATTGCACTGTTAAGTTTATCAGCAGTGTAGAGCTCTGAGCTTAAAGACTATTTGAATAGAAATGATTTTCACCTCAGGGTTCAGAAAAGTGGAGTTAGGGATCTGCTATTAATGGGTCTGAAGAAAAGGACCACTACAGAATTGCATGCATTTATAATTGACACCGAGGTTAGCCAATTGGAAGGGTGGATAAAAGATCTAGAGGAAAAAGGAGGTGTGTTGAGTGGTAGCTACAGTGACTGATCAGGAAGATTAGAAGTGGCAGAATGATCCTTGGAGGTAGAAATAAAAGGGGGCAGTGAAATATGGGTATCAAATGCTGGATGAAGAAAGGATCATAGAATGGGAGAGGGCTTAAACCCAGTTTCACATAGAGGAAGATATAAAGTGGTTAAATTTTATGGCAGTGTGGGTGGCAAAAGCAAAGTTAAGTGGGAGAAAATAAAAAGGAGTCGACACCCATTGGTAGAATAAATTTAAGTAGATGAGAGCAGGAGAGTGTACTAGAAAAAGAGTAATAAGTGCAAGCTGCAAAGGGTATAAAGAGGCAGCAGACAAAACCGTTGGGCAATGGACAAATGTACTGAGGTTAAAAACCTGAAAAAAACATTGGAGTAATATTTAAAAATTAGTAAATACTGAAACTGGGCAAGGAAGTTTAGAATATGTTCATGGAGGTGTCTTCACAAGAATTGTTATACCCCAGAAAGGACTGGAATGATATATCTGGGAACCATGGTGGATTGTTGGAGATGTCATAAGGGAATGAGAGGGTCAGTTCTCCATTTTTTTTGGGGGGTGGGAGGTTGCAGACATTTAAACAAGAGTTGACCACAGAACATTTAATAGTGACATCCAGTTAGACCAAGTCTTATTTTTGGGAAGGAATCAAGTTGAAAGACCAAATGGCAGAATAGAATTAAACATTGTTGGCTGTAATGGTCATCTCAACCAAAAGAATGGTAGCTAGAAAACTAAAACGATTTTGAATGGGGAAATGTAGAGTTTTGCTGAAGAGTAGGAATCTACAGTGAGGGGTAATAATTTCCAGCAATGGATTCCTTGGAAAAGGTATGCACAGGGGGTATTTGGGATGTTGAGCTGAATGATCAGAGTTGATACTTCTAGTCCTTTCTCCAAGACTCTTAGGTTTATAATAAGGAAGTGCATCTCAGAAGGATATAGGTAATTCATATCTTATACCTGGTGGGGGACTGCAGAAGATATGAAATTGGGGAAGGAGAGCTGATGTAATGTTATGTGAAAAGCAGTGGGCAAACAGCTTCTCTGAAAAGGAATAAATGGATAGGATTTTTATTATCTGTGGGCTGTGGCTGGTGTTTGGTTTGTATGCTTGTTTTAGTAGCGCTTTGCAGTGAAAAATGCATGTTTTCCTCTGAATATTAATAAACATCTAATAATAATAATAATAATAATAAAAAGCTTAAATATACTTGCCTTTTTTCTGTTTCAATCTCTATTTTCCCCTTCAGTGGCCTAAAGTTTTGTAGTCAATGTAACTGGAAGGTACTGCAGCTAGAGTGACTCAAGCTGTGTCTACATGATGTACTGTTAATATGTTAGATAGATAAAGATATATTAAATGACAGAATTTTAAAAGGTCAGGTATTTCTTTTTTAAATACAGTTGCTGTAGAATAGTGATATGGCAGGTTTGTGGTAATTCATGCATTTACATATGGTGGTGGGAACGTAAATTTGGTCAGCTAAGCTGTATTGCATCTTCATGACTAAAGTATCAGGCCCCAACCATATATAAAATATCAATTACTCACACCCTTCTGAGATGCAAACTCTTATTAAAAATCTAAGAGGTTGTAGGGGGTTGTCTGTATTTCTGCTTTATAATATATGTGATCTACTCTGCCATCCCATGTCCCTGTTAATTGCTGCTGATTTACAAATCTGTGAATTCCTGCCACCTTTGACTTTGCAACAGAAACATTTTTAGAAGTCTAAACTTGTTTTAATTATTAATTATGCATCCTTGTTAAGTTCAGCAGTGTAACCCTGCGGAGTTCATACCTCACTCTGAAAAAGGGTTTTGGTTTTATCGGCAGGATGATTCATAGGGCAAATGTCAGTTAGTAATGGGTGTACTTCAACTATTTTAGCTTAAAATAATTCATTAGCCTAGAAGAGCATTCTGTGTTTTAATACTGAGGTCTTTCAAAGTAAAGAAATATATGTCTATCTTAACAAATCTAAAGTAGTAATAAGGCTTACTGTTACGGTGTGTTTTGTACAATGATGCAATTGCAGCCTACATTTTACATTTGTAATACTTGGTAGAATTTCACGTCATCATGCACTACAGCATAAAAACAATGTGTATGATGAAAGAAAGATGATATCAAATCCAGAACACATTAAGCGGACATTCCTCTGCATACTATAAAATCCCATTACTAATCAACCTCCCACTGTGGTTTGAAGTTTGGCAGAAAACAAAATTGGAACTTTCCTTGACTTGCCCCACTGTGCTCTGGCCTTTGAAATTTTAGAGGTTTGTATTTGTCTAATTAGCATTATTCAGTCATGCAGTGATGACTCTACCAGATGAAGTGGTGTTCCATAAATAACTACCAACAGTAGGTCTGTCACTCATTGCCAGGTTGTAGGGAAATTATGTTAAAAGCTGCTTTTAACCTTTGGTGGATGACCAAAGAAATTACTGCTATTTCAGGTGCAGTTCAGGTTAATAATAGATACCGTTCTAGTTCTATATACAATTCCATTGACAAAATGTCTACCTTTGTGTTAACACATTTAACTTTTCAGGGCTCTATCAGCTCAGATTACATGCTGATTCTGGTAAATGTTAATAACAACATGCAATAAGAATCGTGCTGTAAGAAAATTAAATGTTATTTCTATCAGATCGGTATGAGAAGATTGCAAGAGTGCAGTCCTGCCGAAAGGCTGTGCTGGAGAAATGTCTGACATCAGTTTATATCTTGTGGTGTTTTTGCAGTAAATTTAATTTCAGAGGACATTTGTTTCACAATGGCTTAAGGGGACAGGAAGCAAGATATGATTTCTAATGTTTTTCTTGTCAGATTTTCTCACTCAGCATACTCAGGAAATGTTGTTATATTATCTTTTCTTTTTTTTTTTATAGAGTGCCATAGAAAAAAGTGTTCACATCACACTAGCAAACTGCTGTGGCATATGTCAGTACAGCATCACCCATCAGCTTGTAAATAAAAATAACACAAAAAAGATCTACTGTTTTTCTGCTGGCACCCCCCCCCAACAAAAATGATGTTTTGATTTGTTTCTATTGATTAAAGGCAAGTTATAACAATGACATATTTGAAAAAAGTTAAAAATATTTTAACAAGCTTTTGGTTTATCTAAACCATGTTTGCTGATGATGTGTTTTGTGTTGAAGTGGAAAGTACAACAACAACATGTACTAAAATGTGCCAACGCAGTTCAGTTACTGCTGCCTTTAGAAATTAAAATCGACTAAAGATTCCAGGATTTTTTTAAATAATTTTTTCAGTCTGATAACCAAAATCAAGGCTGTTTGTATATTTGTATTTAATTTAACTATAGCTGAAAACAGGGAATGTAGTGGGGCAGTCAAAGCTAATCCTCTGAACTGCAAGGGTAGGATTAAAAAAACACAAAAGCAAAAATATGATGAGTTCTTTCAATGTGTGCATCTCAGAGAGCAACCCAAGTGACTCCAGAACCCTCCTTCCCTTCACTAATGTCAGACAGTAATTTAACTCCTGAACATCTAAATTAACACAAATAGTAAGTCAATGAATGTTGCACAAAGTGGTATAACACAAACATAAAAACTGAAATGACCTTTCTTACAGTGTAAAGATGAACAGACTCTAGTGAAAATATTCAGAAACATACACCAAGAAGCAACAGAATTATGCACAAACACACACACACACACACACACACACACACACACACACACACACACACACACACACACACACACACACACACACTCACACACACACCGACACAGAACAGTGTAGCAGTTAAAACATGTCAGAGTATTTACTGATCAACTAAGAAAAACGTTTTACAGAAAAAATAAGTAAATGTATGTGTTATCGAGCATTGCCTTTGGATGAAAAGAAGCATGTACACAATTTAACAAATCTGACCACACACTTACTTAAGGAAGTGGGTGTAGCCATGTATTTAGTATGACAATCAGATTGAATCATGTATCAAATCAGTGCCAGATCAGAAGTCAGTGGCAGTCAGACCAAATAAATGCCAACCGTGAATTCAGATGTGCGCAAAGGCACAACTTGCACTGAAAGGAAGACAAATCAACTAGACCATAATATGCTACCAGAATCCCTGTAAATGCTCAATCAACAGCAATGGCTGTAGAGATCTGAAACCAAAAAACAGCAGGCCTCTGTCACCATTCAGCCAGTGGCTGAAGAGGATCTCCAACTTGTGAGGCTTTAGGCTGTGGCCACCAGCCTGTCCATTACACCATGAGGTGGCCCACCCAGAAAAGGGCCAAGATGTCCAAGCCTACACCTCTCCCCAGGCCAAGCACACTGTTTTGTAGTTTATTCTTCTGAGTCTGCCCTTCCTCCTTCATGGCTGCAGCACCTACCTAACCTACTTCCACTTGCTGGGAAAGGTAAAACCCTGAAAAACCCAGTGGGAAAAACAGAAAATTCCTTCACAACCCTTAGTGTGACAAACCTTACAGGTCAGAAAGCACCTGCCTCCCTTTATAGATCAGTAAGCACCTGACAGTTCTTAATTTGTGCTACCTACACCTCTTCCTGCTTTTGTGAGGAGGGATAGGAGGGTGGGTGTCCTGCTCATCCTGCTCTGTCCTGCTCTGCTGTTGAAAATAGATCTTGCCTGGCCACCCGTGGCTTTTTCAGCTCTTCTCCTCCTTACTGATCTACCTTTACATGAATCCCCTCCTTTTCCTCATCATAACCAACTTCCTGCCTTCCTCATACTATTTTACCCATAGCAGTATTGCCAGTTCTTTGATCATTTGATATGCTGTCAGAACAAAAGAATGATCCTCACCATGCAAAGCACTGACACTGATTTCTTCTGAGATCTGATCAGTTTCGTCATTGTCTGCAACATAGGTGTACAGAGAAGCCTTGCTGTGCAGTTGACATTCAGAATATAATGCAACAAAGCAAACTTCTGCAAGCAAAGTATAGTCTGTTATTCATAAGTAAAATTTTCATGTGCCCCATACTTTAAGCACATTTTAATTTACTAATAAGTCATACTTCATTCTACAGTCCAGTTTTTAGCTGGGGTTCCTTCATTGCAGTTTGTACATCTTCCTTGTGTCTATAGAGACAAAGCATGGGGTCACTGGTTAACTAATAAAATCACTGACAACCTACTACTATTTAAGCAACTTTGGAACAAAGCCAAGTCCCAAATAAAAGTTGACAAAAAACCTACTACACCACCACTCAACAAAAAATAAAAATAACCCCAAAAAGTTCTGGGCCACCATAAATACACTCCTAGAACCTGGCAATGCTTCCACCCCCAATCCCACTACACACCCTCAAATGACAGCATTGCTACACAATTCAACTCCTTTTTCATAAGCACAGTTCACTCACTCATTAACTATGATGAAGACATCACTGCCACAATCCTAATAACCAACAGTGAGAGTACACAGAGAGAACAGGACACCCACTCCAAAGGCCGATGCTCCCCGAGGAAGGTGTTGTGATATTAGGAATGCTGATAAAAGAGTGATAGGTACTGCTACATACAAGTATGTAAACTTTCTCCAGTGCCATCTTGTAGATATTGAGACAGGAAATAGCATTAAAAACAGGTCTGATTGTATTGGTGACCCTTTATATATTTGCTATGGTTAACTAGTGTATCCCTGAACTGTAGAGATAAATATAATATAAAGCTGACATTACAGAGGGAATGTTTTGTCTCTGAACATTATTGTCTATGGTTCATAGGTTCATAGGATGATACTAGGCTATTAGCCTGGAGGCCCTTATAAACCTAGCAAAGAATTTTGCCTATGTTCCCTCAAAGTCAGCAGCTGTTTCCCCTGCCCAGCAGGGACACACGTAGGATCCCAGGGGTATATTTTCTTTTTCCCATCCAATCGTCCAGGTTCCTCTTAAAGAGTGCTAGAGAGGTATTCCACTTGACATGGAGAGAGAGTCTATTCCACAGATGGGGGAGTCTTTAGGACACAAATCTATACTGCCAGCAAGTTCTATTAATGTCACAGACCAGGTTAAGACCTTGTGTGCAGGTTGTATGTGTGGAGTTTGTCTTCCAGATATGCAGCAACTCCATCAAGGCTGGGTCTGAAATGGCCTTGTATGCCAGACACAGGTCACCTCTGAGCAGTTGGAATGAGACTGAGTAGAGCGACAGGGCTTTTAGCCTATCTGCATAGGATAGGTGTTTGAGACCCTGGATTTTCCTGGTCAGGAACCTCTGTGGTGTCTCCAACTGCTGCATGTGCTTGGCAAGATGTACGCCGAAGGGAGCATTGTACTCAATAATGGGTCTGATAAGGGAGGATTACAGGGATGTTGTGACCTCCATGTTCCTGGATGAAATGCCCTTACTTATGAGTTGGGCCATGTAGAAAGCCTTCCGTACAACAGAGGCAACATGGTGGTCAAAAGTCAGGTTGCTATCAACCTGGGTACCCAAGTCCCTCACGACTGATTGCATGCTTAGTACATTGCTATTAATGTGATAATTATTGGGGATGACATTTTCCCCAAACAGGATAATGATGCATTTCTTGGCATTCAGTTTGAGGCCATGCTTCTGGCACCAGTCATTAGTTTGGGTAAGGCCCTCTTGGAGGATGTTCACATCACTAGGGGAATTTAAGACAACACCCAGCTTGCAGTCATCTGCAAACTTGGTCATCCACAGACCACCGGTTTTGGCTTGCACTTCAGAAAAGTATATCCCAGTCAGTAGAGGCCCCAAGACCGATCCTTGGGGTACACCTCTCATTATGGGTCTACTACTAGAGGTGGCTTCCCCTATTTTAACTTTGTGGGTTCTATCAGTGAGCCAGTTAGCTACCCATTCGTTAACATACAGGTTGATGCCTAGCTGGGAGAGTTTATCTATTATGCCCAAGTGTGGAATAGTGTCAAAGGCTTTTGCTAGGTCAAGGTAGGTGGTGTGCACTGGCTTCCCCTCGTCCTTGGCTTTGGTGACTGTTTCAAAGAAGTCAACCAAGTTTAACAGGCATGATTTACCATTGACAAAACCAAACTGTGTGGGGTCAAGAGCTTGGAGGTTGCCAATGTCCTTGTTTGTTTATAAAGTCCATGATAATGCATTCCATGGCCTTGCAGATCAGGCTGGTTAGGCTGCTGGGCCTATAATTGCCTGGGTCAGTGAACACCCCACCTTTGTGTAGAGGGTTCACCCATGTCTGCGCAGTAACACTGATATCTCTTTGGGGATGTTCAGTCACTTGCTCTGCGGGTCTCTGTTTTGAATTGCCATACTAGAAACAAATCATTTTTTGTTTAGGAGGTTTAATGCAATGTGTTTAATATCACAATCAGAATCATATTTATTGGCCAAGTATACACCCATACAAGGAATTTGACTCTGGTGTCAGTGACTATCCAAGTATGAATTACATAAATGACATACATACAACTATTAAGAACAGGACAAAACAGTAAATATACATATACATATACATACAAGGTGCAAAGTGCAACTCATTGCAAGAAATACTGAAAAAAATTCTGAAAGAAACAAGTATTAAAAATATGTAATCAATCCTTTTAGGGTTGGCAAAAAAGAATACCCCCAACCTAATAAGGTGAAATAACCGTTTATGAACTTGATGACCTGTGGGAAAAAACCTCTACTTATATCTGCTTGTTTTGGTGCATATTAATCTATAACACCTGGCTGATGGTAAGAGTTCAAAAGATGGTGGTCCGTTTGTGAAGGGTAGGTGATGATTTTCCCTGCCCTTTCATAAGTTCATAGGTAAGTACTAGGCTATCTGCTCGAGGGCATCTATAAGCCTAGCCAGAATGTGTTGGTTTTCGCCACCCCCTTAGATTAGTTCCCTATGCCTCTGTCCAGCAGAGCTATTAGTTCCCTGTGCCTCTGTCCAGCAGAGCCAGTTCAGTGATCCCAGGGGTAAATTTTCTGTTTCCCATCCACTCATCAAGGTTTCTCTTGAAGAGTGATAGTGAGGGGCTCTGCCTAATGTAGATTGGAATCCTGTTCCAAAGCATGGGGAGTCGCCGGGGCAGGAATCTATCCCTCCAGCACATCCTATTTATCATTGTGGTGCAGATTAGATCCCTAGAGCGTGTGGCTCTCGGGATTTGTTTTATTTTAGGTGGAGCATGTCCATCAATTCTGGGTTGGACATGGCCTTGTATGTCAGGCAGAGATCACCTCTGAGTAAGCGGTATGCAACCAAGTACAGCTGGAGTTTCTTCAGTTGGGCTGCATAGGGCATCTGTTTGAGGCCAGTAATCCTCTTGGTGAGGTACTTTTGTGGTCTTTCCAGCTGTTGCAGGTGTCTTGTAAGGTACATCCCAAATGGGGCATTGTACTCTATGATGGGTCTGATGAGTGATGAGTAGAGGGGCACGATAACCTCTTTTGTTCTAGATGTGAACCCTTTTGTGATTAGGTGGGCCACACAGAAGGATTTTCTAACCACCTTGGCAATATGATTATCAAAGGAGAGATTACTATCTACTTGGGTCCCCAGATCCCTTATTACATTTTCTGTATTTAGGGGACTACCACGTATGTGGTAGTTCGCGGATACTTTGTTTTTTCCAAAGGGAATGATTATGCACTTTTTGGCTTTTAGCTTGAAGCCATGATTTTGACACCAGGTATCCGTCTCAGCAAGACCCTTCTGGAGGATGTCTGTATCAACTGGAGAGTCAATTATGGCCCCCAGTTTGTAGTCGTCTGTGAACTTGGTCAGCCATAGTCCTCCTGTGCTTGCCTGTACCTCTGAGAAGTATATACCGAACAGGAGAGGTCCCACGACTGAGCCCTGGGGGTTGCCACTTGTAACTGGTTTAGAGCCAGACCTAGAGCCTGCAACTCTCACCATGTGGGTTCTATCCATGAGCCAATTGGGTAGGGGTTTATGTTCAGACTGGTGAGCTTGTCTATAATACCAGAATGGGGAATAGTGTCAAAAGTCTTTGTGAGGTCTAGGTAGGCTGTGTGGTCCTCCTTTCACTCATCTAAAGCCTTGGTAACTGTCTCAAAGAAGTTCACCAGGTTTAAGAGGCATGATCTGCCCTTAACAAATCCAAACTGGGTAGGGTCCAATGTTTGGAGGTTCCCAATGTCTCTGTTAATGTGATCCATGATGATGCGCTCCATAGCCCTGCAGACCAGGCTAGTCAGGCTTATAGGGTGATAGTTCCTGGGGTCCGTTGTGGCTCTACCTTTGTGGAGTGGGATAACTGTTGCTGTGCCCCACTCTATGGGTATGTAGCCTGTAGAGAGGTTGAGTTTGAACAGTGTGTTAGGTGAGGGGTTAGTTCATTTTGGAGCTTGTGTAAGACACAGCCTGAGACACCATCCAGTCCCATTGAAGCTGTATTTTTGGCTTTGGATAGGGCTGTTTTAACCTGTGTGCCAGTGATTTCCAGGATTCTATATTCTTCTGGTATCGTTATGGGCCCTTTAGGGGGTGAGAGGGGGGGTGAAGTTTGCACTAAACCTGTCTGCCAGAATGTTGGCAATATCAGTCGGTTTAGTGTATTTTGCGCCATTCTGCACTAACTCAGAGCAGATCTGAAAGTTTCCACTTAGGTTCTTGACATAGCTAAAGAACACTTTGTGGTTATTTTTGGAGTTCTTGGCATTTTTTCTTTCGAAGCTAGCCTTGGATGATTTTATGAGGGATCGTAGTTTCTAGCTGATACTGATCAGGGATGTCTTTCCTTCTTGGGATTTTACTCTTTTCTGTACTAGTTTCCTCCTTCTATTGTATAGCTTGTTTATGGCAGGGGTCCACCAGACTGGTTTCCTTTTCTTGGAGAAGTGAGTCTTGGTTTTGCTTTTGATAGCATGATCCATGCATTCTTGCAGGTGCTCATAGAGTGCCTTTGTAAGGGATTCAGCAGCTTGGACAGTGTTGTCCTTTACCATGGAGGCTGTGAACCTTTCCACCTCAGTCTTAAGTAACGTGGAGTTTGCTTTTGAAAAGTTTTTCATGGTGGTTTCCTTGATTGGGGTTGGGGGCGGAATGTGGATATCCAGAGTGATTAGTCTATGGTCTGATTTAACCAGTAAAAGGTTGACCTCTGGTGTGGAACACCGGTCGCCCATGTTGGTGAGGGCCAGGTCCAATATTTTGTCACCTCTGGTGGGGGTGTTGACCAGTTGATCCAGGGCATTCGAGTTTATAAATTCTAGGAAGAGGTGGGTGAGGAAGTTTGTACTTGAGTAGTTCTCCCAGTTAATGTTTGGGTAATTGAAATCACCCAATATTAGGGCATTTGGCAGGACCTTCATATTTTCCCAGTGTCTCCAGAAATGCGGAATGGGGGTCCTGGGTCACGGTGGGTGATCTGTAGCAAGCTACAATTTGAATTACAGTTTTGCCCATTGTTAGTTGCACATGGATGATCTCTGAGGCGTTGTGCTGTGCCACTAACCTGGAGGTGTGGGTATCCTTGATGAATATGTATACACCCCCGTCTTTTGTGTATTGGTCTGGGTTCTGTGGCAGAAAAGTTTGATATGAGTTATAGCCTGGTTGTGCTGGGGTGCTCTCTGGAGCCTTAAACCAGGCTTCTGTTACTGCACAGATATCGATGTCCTGCATACTGAGGAATGCCTCAAGTGTGTGCATTTTGAGGTTTAGACTTCTGGCGTTGGCATTATCCTCAGTTTTTCATTACTTGTGCTATTTATGGTGGTGGGTTTGTCTTTTGAGCCTTGCCTAAAAAGGCACTATGGGGTGGCAAAAGCCTTTGCCAGTATTCGAAAGCCTAAGGGTGACAGGTGCAAGCCATCTCTTGTGAAGCAACATGGCTTGTCGAGCATGTCATCCCAGGTGGACAGATACTGGATCCCCTTTGAATGACACCAGAAACTTAGCCAATTGTTGAAATTGATCATTTTTTCTTGATACTGTGGCATCATTCTTGGTGAAGGCAGGATGCTACTCAGGGTCAGGGTCATACCGGCCTGGGCTACGTGATCAGAGAGCTCTTCCATGTCTCTTTTCATGTAGTCCAGGGAGTTACATCTCAGGTCATTCACACCAACATGGACAATGACAGAGTTGTATTTGTACTTGTTCTGGAGTGACCTGAGTGCTTGTGTTATGTGGCGGATCCTGGTGCACGACAGACAGCTAACTTTAACCTTCTCCTTGTCCAGTTTAGTTAGTGGGACATCAGTGTGCCTGACTATAGAGTCGCCTATTACTAGTGTGTTGGGTATGTTATTTTGCCTTAAGGGCTGTGATTGCGTGGCACACTGATTATGTGAAGTATGTGTTTCATGGTTTGTGATGGGGTGTGGAGGTAGCTTGGATGTCTGCTTTGGAGGTCTCTGTTGCTTTTACAGATTTTTATTTAGATCCTCTGAGTATGATTTCTTGTATTTATGTGTGTTATTTGCCGGTGTTGTTTTAGTAGGTCTATGTGAGAGTGGTGGTGTGTTGCAAGTATTTACCTTCTCCTCTTGACTGTCAGTTCCAGTCTTGGGTTGAGATAGCTTTGCCTCCAGTTTGGCTGCATAACTGCATCTCTCGCATATATTAGTGTTTGGTGGTAGGAGGAGAGCGTTGTCTGTGTACATGAAGCAGTGGTAACATTGCCTCAAAATGCCCAGATTCACCAGTTGGACTGCAGACTACACCTGAAACTGCCTGAACAGGTAAAGTGAGCTGTTTTACTGATTGGCTGGTAGGGACGAATAGAGAGCCTTGTCCTTCTGGACAGTATAGGAGGGTCTAGTGCTAGAGTTAATTAGTGCTTGCTATGAGTTTTGACCAAGTTCTGGGCTGTGAAATGAATGGTTTGAGTGCTTAAGTTGAGAGTTTGTCTAGTTCCAAGGGAAAAATTGAAGAGTAGACTTTGTTGAGCCGGGAATAGATTAACCCTAGCTAACCGGTGCTACCCACCATGCAAAACCGCGCAAATGTGGTTTTTGTAGCAGGGAAATGAAAGAGATAGAAATTAGCCCAAAATGGCCAATAAACTATTAACTTCTGGGCTGAAACCATTCCTCCAGTGGCAGATAGGCTGTTCAAAGCTCCCCTCTCTCACAGGTGAACAGAGAAACTTCCTTCTATCCAAGTAAGGTATGGGCAACACAGAAACTTGTAACACAGCTCTGAATTCAGCAATAACCTGAAAACTGGACTATACTAGTTCAGAAAGGCGGGAAACAAGTATATATATATATATATATATATATATATATATATATATATATATATATATATACATATATATATATATATATATTTTTTTTTAGAAAATAAAGCAGATACAATAACTCTTGAATAGTACAGGTCCTGTAAGCAGACCTGACTATTCGATGTAACCTATTTTTGTCATGATTAGACAGAGATCCAAACCACACTGTTATGGATGAGCTGAGAACAGACTCAATGATTGCTGTATAGAACTGAATCAGCAGTTCCTGTGGGAGGTTGAACTTCCACAGCTGTCGTAGAAAGTACATTCGCTGTTGTGCCTTTTTTATGATGGACCCTATAGTGGGGAGATTATAGATCCCAAAAATTTGAAGGATTCAACAACTGACACAGCAGTATTAAATATAAAGGGGGGATAATATTGTAGTACCACTCCTAAAGTCCACTGTCATCTCCACAGTTCTAAGAGTGTTCAGATCCAGATTATTCTGACAACACGAAAGGGCCAGCTGCTCAACCTTTCATCTGTATGCAGAATCATCACCATTGCTGATGAGCCCGATGATAGTTGTATCATCTGCATATTTAATACGTTTGACAGAGGGGTCCTTAGAGGTGCAGTCATTAGTGTACAGGGAGAATAGCAGTGGGGAGAGCACACATCCCTGGCTGGGTCTACCTGATAATGCCGACACGCCAAAACACTGACAACGAAATAACTGACACCACAAAACCGAAAGTTCAAATACACGAAACTTCACATGCCCGACAAACCACAATCCCGACAATCAACAAAACAAATACCTTTTCCAAAAAACACACACACAACACAAGCACACCAAACACCTTACAAACCTACACTAAACCTTACATACACAACTATCTATGCACTTACCTTAACCCAAACCCTAACCCTAAGGTTCATCACTATCGCACACTTACCTTACCCGTACCCTAACCCTAACTAACTTAATCCGTCCCTAACCTTTAAGTCTGTCACTATCGCACACTTAACTTACCCACACCCTAACTCACTTAATCCTCCCCTAACCCTAAAGTCTGTCACTATTGCACACTTACCTTACTCGCACCCTAACCCTAACTCACTTAACCCGCCCCTAAATCTGAAGTCCGTCACTATCGCACACTTACCTGACCCGCACCCTAACCCTAACGTCCGTCACTATCACACACTTACCTTACCCTTACCCTAATGTCCATCCCTACTGCACACTTACCTTAACATGTCGGTGTTATCAGCATCGGGATTTTCAACTTTCAGTCTTCTCCCTTGTCGATCTTTCAGTGTCCTCATTGTGAGCATTTGAAGCTTTCGGTTAAATCAGGCAGACCCCCCCCCCCCCTGGCTGGGGCACCTGCATTTATCGTGCAATAGCTAGATGTAATTTTCTCCAGTTTCACTTGCTGCTTCCAATTGGCTGGAAAATTGGTGATCCACTGACAGGTGGAAGCAGGAACAGAAATCTGGCAGAGTTTCAAGTGAACAAGTTCTGGAATTATTGTATTAAATGCAGAGCTGAAGTCCACAAACAGAATCCTTGCATATGTCTCTGGGTTGTCAAGATGTTGCAAGATAAACTGCAGGCCCATATTAACTGTATAATCCACTGACCAGTCCTCTCAATAAACAGACTGAATGGGGTTGAATGAGGGAGCTGTAATATCCTTCAGGTGAGCTAACAGCTGCCTATCAAAAGTCTTCATGACCACTGATGTCAAAGTAACAGGCCTGTAGTCATTCAGTCTTGCTATAGTGGATTTTGTAGGCACTGGAATGAATGTGGCTTGTTTGAAACATAAGGGAACTTCACACAGTTCTAATGATTTATTAAAAGTCAGAGTAAAAACAGGAGCCAGTTGATCAGCACATGTTTTTAAACATGAGGGTGAAACCCCATCTGGACCAGCTGCTTTCTTAATTTGCTGTCTTTAAAAAAAATGATACACATCCTCTCAGATATGAAGGAGAAAATGACAACAGGATGCAGAAGTAATCTAAAAGCATGATTTCCCCTTTTCACTGTCACCCTTCCTGAAACTTTTAATTGTAGGAAGTATATTTATTCACTGTATTACTAGGAGATATGTGTTAATACTGACAGAAATAGCTGAAATTAGTGCATGTGTGTAGGCTCCTTGAATTCCATTCACATATCTAAGACAAGAAGCATGGGAATCTGAGATGCCACTATATATTGGGTAATATTTTAATTTGAGTAAGTTAAATAAGAGAACTGAGGATGGCACAGGACAGTATATTATTATTATTATTATTATTATTAATAATAATACTTTTATTGCAGTTGCTCTCCTAATTCCTCTTCTGCCATGGATAAGGACAATTGCAGGTGCCATCATCTGTAGATATTCATGTGCATTACATGGACGTCACAAGTATTGTGCTTGTGGGCAGTTTTTTTTTTTTTTTTAAGCATTTTTTCCTCTGTAAAGCCTACTGTGAAAATATTAATTAGACATAGCTGAACGGTAATGGTGTTTGGCGATGAACATGCTCTCTCCCACTCTCTGTGCCATGTTGATATCTATGTCATTTTTGTGTTTGCGAGATTATCAAGGATTCATAAGAAACCATCTGGCTGCTATTAAAAGTAATAATGCTTCATTCCTAGTATTTGCTATCATCTCAAAATGAAGGTTTGTCAAATGGGAATTGTGGGAACAATGCATGCAGGGGAGGAATGAAGTTTAAAAGAAGACAGGACTTAAATCAGCTATGTAATGTTTGACTGAAAATAATTAGGTAGGTTTTAAGTGATGTATAATGTTTGCAACTGGGAGTGTGTCAGTATAGATTGTGATGTAAAATACAACTAGGATTGTGCTGGTGTGGTTTGTTTTCACTTGTGTAAATGTATGATTGCTTATGTCGTAAATGTTGGTTTAATAAAGATGTTTCTTGTTTTAAATAAGGCAGGAATTAAATAATTTACATAATGTTGCTTAGGATATATATAGCAATATATGTGAAGTATAATGTTTGTAAACGTGCACTTGTTAATACAGTTCGATTACTTTTATATAAATGTAGATTTGCCTATGTAACAAGTGATAATTCAATAAAGGTGTTTATAAAAAAAAAAGATTTGTCAGATTTTTTCATTCAGGATTCTGAGAATTGACTACTAAAGGTGTGAAGAGAAAGTTCCATTTGGGGATAAGATTCTGACTATATAAAACGTGACTACAAGCAGTAATGTGGCAAGAGATCCCCTCAGCTCATTTCTCCCTGTCCAGTGTGTTCACACAACAGCAGCTCTGCCAAGTTCTGGCAGTTGTCTCCTTTCTACATGGATAGGTGAACTATTCCTCCACTAATGAAGAACACTTCCATAAGCAGACTAATGCAGGAAGGGTCTAGATTTTCTAACCATAATATAACCATAGAACTAGAAGACAAACTTTCTCCTACCATTTTCAGCACTCAACACTACAAAAAGGCTATTGCCTTCATGTTGGACAGTCTTGGAATAAAGGGTATTTATACAACATTCTGATAACAGATTAACTAAAAACTCCTTATCTGAGTTGAATTCATCTGACCTAGAAGAAAGTGAATTTTCTGCCATTGGCATTGCATCAGATGTAGTAATATGGAAGCAATGGGAGGATATAATCACATCTCCATGCAAATGGGACATAGAATGTTGTTTTCCCTACTGAAAATGTGTACCCTTTTCTGTTCAATTTCCCTCATCAGAAGTAAGATTTATTGGTTAAATGTGTTTGGGGAAATTGTCTTGACTATGCTTTACCACAGAAATATAGCTAGCAGATGTTCATCGTGTTTCACTGTTGCAGTCATAACCAATGGGTTATCTGGCTTCCGGTAGCCCTTCATTGGCCAGAATACCAAAGGTAAGTAAAAATGACATTGGCTGTCATCGGTTGTAAAGGACGTCAGGCAGCTGACGTCACTTCCGCAGTCTACCTTGCCGCGAAGCCCGAAGCAGAAGCATTTCTTGCATGAGTGTCGGTCGGCAGTTTACCTTTTTTATTTCTGACTACAAAGTTGAAGTCAACTACAGTTACGTACCCCGTTGGGGATCCTCTTTTCTTGCCTTAACGAATGTCAGAAAAGGTTAATAATTGTCTTACCTGTGGAAAGCAGATTCCCCATAGAGATTTTCATTCCTATTGTATTATTTGTTTAGGCCTTGACCACAATGTTCCTAACTGTGATCTTTGTGCTTCCTTTAATCCGTGTACTATACGTCGTCGGGCTAAGCTTTTAACTAAGCATTTTGGCCTAAGTCTGTCAGTATAGCTTCTGCTGGTCTTCAGGCTTCAGATATCCCCAAGAAGCGTAAAGATAAGGACCGCAACAGGCTTCTGAAAGTCAAGTCCTTGGATGATGTTAGGCTGGTCATCAGTCATGCGGTAGCTAGTGAGGTGCCTTTGCAGTCCCTGCAGATTTTCAACCGCAGGCCTCGGTTGAGACCATTTCAGAGGTGCCCAGGTCTCCGGCTTCCATTTTGCCTTCTGACCTTCCGCCTGTTGCCTCTTCAGCTGGATCCAGAGCCGCGAAGCTGACATCAGTGTCAGAGACCTCCATTCTTCATTTAGACAGCAAGCTCATACTGATGACTTCGGCTGCAACCTCGGCAGTTACCAGATCTCCCGAGTCCTTTAGACTTGCAGGTAAATCTTCCAGTCATAAGCCTGTGAAGAAGCATGCTTCAATTTCCTCTCGTTCTCCTCATTCTGAAAAGGTTAAAATGACTGATGACCTTTTGACTCTTATTAGGGGTTCACAGCCTCCTTCTTCAAAAAGAGGTAGGGATGTATCTCCTGAGGCTTTGTCCTTTTCAGGTTCTGATACTTCTAGCATTTCTGTTGATGAAGAAGAAGTTTCTCAAGCTTTCTCTCCTTTTGAGGATTCAGACACAGAGGAGTCTATCCCTTCTGCTTCTCCTCCAGAAGATTTCTCTTTTGGTGATACTTTAAAGACTCTCATGGAACATTTTAAATGGGAAAGTCGGGATTATCCCCTTTCTAAGAAACTGATTAGGGAGTTTTTGGATTTGCCTCAGCATAAGCCTTTGTCTAATCCACCTGTGTTGGGAAGTGGTTGATGATGTTTTTCTGGAAAATTCCTTGACTTCAAATTCTGTTCTTCCTGCTCCCAGGAAACCTGACAGGTACTATAGAGTCCCTGATTCTCATTTGTTTCTTTTCAGGAAGTTGGCTGATCCAGAAATTATTTCTCAAGGCCCTAAAGGAGTTAAAGCCATGGTTACTAAAAATTGTGTTCCTTCTGACAGGGAATCCAGGAGCCTAGATAAGTGGGGTAAAAAGGTTTATACCTCTGCCACTCATGCTATTAGGTCTACTAATTGTCTTTTTCATATGCTGAAGTACCAGCAGCACACCTTGGAAGCTATTAAGTCTAGGATAGCAGGTGTGCCTCAGTTGCCGGAGAGTAAGGATATGTAGGATTTGCTAAATTCTGCCAGTCTAGTCAATAAACATTCATTACATTGCAGTTTTGACATTCTAGAAGCCTCCTGTAGGGCTACAGCTACTGGCTCTGTTATTAGAAGACACACTTCTCCCTGTTCTTGCCTGCCCGGATAGTCCTTTAGGGGGAAGGTTGGCCCTTTTTACAAATGTCTGGACCATCATCACGGACGACAAATGGGTACTCAGAACTGTATCCCTAGGGCACGTTTTCTTTCCACACCATTCCAGTACCCAAAGGATTCCTGGACACTCCTCCAAACCATAGAGCAGAAGTAGAAAAGCAAATGTTGTCTCTGTTACATCTGGGAGCAATAGAATTAGTTCCTGCTCAGCAGGTAGGACAGGGTTTCTATTCCAGACTTTCACTAGTTCCAAAAAAAGGCACCTGGTGTCCTATCCTAGATTTAGCCATTCTGAACACTTTCTTGTTAATTCCAAAGTTCAAAATGCTCACTCTGCATCAGTTGCTGCCAATGTTAGAAAAGGATTCCTGGCTGGTAATGTTGGATTTCAAAGAAGCTTATCTGCACATCCCTATCAGGGAAAGTTGCAGGCAATTCCTTCATTTCAGGGAGGGCAAGAAACATTATCAATTATCTGCGCTCCCTTTTGGCTTATCTACTGCTCCCAGAGTTTTCACAAAGTGCCTGTCTCCAATCATTGCTTTTTGCAGGCAAAAGAAAATTCAGATTTATCCATACTTGGACAACTGTCTTATTCAAGCAAATTCTCAGGAACAGCTGTTAAAGGATCTAGAATTTGTAAAGCCTCTTCTCTCTTCCCTGGGTTACACTCTCAACATGGAAAAGTAAAAAAATGGTGCCATCCAAAGAGATAAAATTCCTGGGAGCAAGTCTGAATACAGCCGCCCAGATGATATATCTCACCCAGGAGAAGCAGACAACTCTTTTAGTTTACTGCAAGGACTTGACAAGCCTGTCCCAGCTCCCTGCAAGGAAATACCTGCAAGCTCTGGGATTCATGGCCTCTTGAATTCTCATGATTCCATATGCAAAACTGCATATGAGGAAATTGCAATGGTCCCTCAAGAACACTTGATGTCAACAGACGCAGGACCTGGATGTGATAATTCCTCTGCTTCCATGTCTGTGGACAGTTTCTATGGTGGGCAACAGCCTGTCTGCAGAACAAAAGTATGCCTTTTTACCCACCCCTGGCCACTCAAGTCCTTACCACAGATGCATCGGACTATGCCTGGGGAGCTCAGCTGGATGGCAGATGCATACAGGGAAGTTGGAATGCCCAGCAGATGCACCTGCACATAAATTTAAAGGAGTTGATGGCAGTCCAGCAGGCCTTAGTAGCTTTCAAGCATCTTCTTTCTCCAGGGACCCTGCTTGTCAGGACAGACAACACCACAGTCATGTGGTACATCAACAAGCAGGGAGGGACTCATTCTTACCTCCTGTGCAGACAGAGCATGAGTCTTTGGTCCATAGCAGCATCCCTGGGCCTGCATGTCCTAGCTCAGTTTCTTCCAGGAAGACTCAATGTTTTGGCAGACCAGTTGAGCAGACAGACCGTGGATCCTCACGAGTGGCAGCTGAACAGAGCAGTTTTTTACAGCATCATTCAACGTTGGGGCACGCCTCAGGTTTATCTTTTCTCCTCCCCAGACAACCACCTTCTACCACTTTTTTGCACCAGACAGCATCACAGCAGAGCCTGGAAAGTGGATGCTCTTTCCTTGCCTTGGATGCTGCTGTCAGTTTATGCCTTCCCTCCTGTTCCTCTTCTTCCCAGAGTATTATTGAAGATCAGGCACAAATGACCAAAGACTATTCTCATAGTCCCGGACTGGCCCAGGCAGCACTGGTATCTGCTGCTTCGCAGTCTCTCCCAGTTCCACCCTTGGTGTCTTCCTCTGAAGCCAGATCTTTTGGTTCAGGAAGGGGGAAACATTCTACATCTTCATCTTCAGTCTCTCCATTTGGCAGTATTGCTCATTGTATGTCGCCTTCCTTTTCTTCTTCCCTTTCCCAGCAGGTGGTTGAGGGAGGCCAGGAGGCCTAGCACTAGGTAGTCTTATGCTGTCAAATGGGAAAGATTCTCTCATTGGATGCAGGCTAGAGGGGAAGCTTCTTCTCAGCCTACCCTTCCTCTGATCCTGGAATACCTGGCTGATTTGCTTCAGGGTGGCCTTTCTTTTTCCTCTGTCAAGATCCATGCTTCAGCCATTTCTGCTCATTGTTCTTTTGAACAACCCATTTTCTCTCATCCCCTGATGAAAATGTTTCACAGAGGTGCTTGCAACTTAAAACCTCCCAGAAGGGCGCCTACTCCAGCCTGGGATCTTAATTTTGTTCTAGAGAAACTCAGTCTTCCTCCTTTTGAGCCAGCTGCCACTGCAGAATTAAAGTTTCTCTCATGGAAGACTGCCTTCCTCTTGGTTATAACTTCAGCAAGGAGGGTTTCGGAGCTGCATGTTGTGATGGCTGTGGAGCCTTTTCTTATTTTCCATGCAGATAGGGTCTTTCTGAGGACCAACCCCTCCTTTATGCCTAAGGTGGTTTCCAGCCTGACTCTTAATCAGTCCATACACCTTCCTACTTTCTTTCCTAATCCTCGAAATACAGGTGAAAGGATCCTACATTCTCTTGATGTGCACAGACAGCTCAGGTTTTACCTGGACAGGACTAAAGACCTTCGGAAATCAGCACAGCTATTGGTCAGCTTTGCCCCTGGAGCCCAGAGCAAGGCTATTTCTAAGCAAACCATTTCTAAATGGATTGCTCATTGTATTACTTTTTGTTATTCCTTTCATGGCAAGGTTCCTCCTCAAGGGGTTAGGACCCACTCAACTAGAGCAGCTTCCACTTCTGCAGCCTTTTTAAGGGGTGTCCCTACTGAAGACATTTTGGAAGCTGCCACATGGTCTTCTGTTCACACTTTCACAAAGCATTATAATTTGCCTTTGTTTTCAAGAGCCAGGACAGGGTTTGCCACTTTTGTTCTGCAGGGCATCATCTCCAATCCTTGATTCTGTTGGTTCCTCCTCCCTTTTCTCTGGGCTTTGGTAATCAACCCATTAGTTAGGACTGCAACAGTGAAACACAATGAACATAGTACAGTTGTGTACACTTACTGTAAATGTAGATGTTTGAGTGTATTCACTGTTGCAGTCCTGGTTACCCTCCCTCCTTCTCCCTTTTCTCTTTTCGTAAGGTACAGGCTATATTTAGTTTAAGCATTGTTTTCTGGGGGCTTCTGACTGTTATGGCAGGAAAGACTGAGGAAGTGACGTCAGTTGCCTCCTTTTGTATTGGACGCCCTGACGTCCTTTACAACTGACGACAGCCGACGTTATTTTTGCTTACCTTTGGTATTCTGGGTAATCGAGGGCTACCGGGAGCCGGATAACCCATTGGTTAGGACTGCAACAGTGAATACGCTCGAACATCTACATTTATGGTAAGTGTACACAACTGTACTTTCTCTTGCCCTGTATCACCCTCCCCCCCCAATCTGGCACCACCCAACTTTAAGTGGAGGTATAAAAAAAAAAAACAAGTCCTTTGCCTTAGAACACGTAGCATTTCAGTTCTAAAGTAAAATGCTTTTCTTTCCCTTTAAACTGTAGCAAACTGCTACAATCCAGCAAGCAGCTGCTACTGTTCATGACACAAACGGTATGCTAAAACACTTCAGTTTTACAAACAAAAATAAACTTCTTTCCTTTTTAAACTGCAGCAAATTGCTGACAGGGACAGCTAAAGTGCTTCAGTACTAAAAAAAAAAAAGTCTTTCCTTTTTAAACTGTACTGAACTGCTTGTTACAGTTTTTGCTACACAATGAGTACTAAGTGCATCTGTTCTGATCACAAATGCAATACTGCCATTTGAATGCTGGAATGCTCTACCCATAAGACCAAGCAACATCTGCTGAACTTGCCTCCTAGTACTTTGCACCTATGGCCACTGCTCCCTTTGTCCAATCCTAGCTGCACTACTGCTATATCACATCTAACATAAAGTTTTGATATTACAGAGGAGCTAAGATAATGAAAAATGACACTTACTACCGTGAAATAAATCTGTGAAAGTGATATGTATTCTGAACATCATACTATTAAACATTTATGTACTCTACTCAAATACAGGGTCCATACAGAATGACTTAGATGGTGCAGTGGGAGGCAACCTTCCAAATTGGGGAAGAGAGAATCAAAAGGAATACCCTCATCAGGAGCCGGATACCTAGCTGAGATCAGAGGTAGAAGATTATGTCTGGTGCTGCAGCAGTGGACAGAAGGTCAGAGGTAGAACATTATGTCTGGTGCTGCAGCAGTGGACAGAAGGATTGCACATTTCCATGGGTGATTGTTCACATGTGATATTGCCCCTCCATTGCATACCACTCCTTATGGTATGGATAAAGTAGCTAACAGCTATCATTACCTGTGAATTTCTTGCCTCTTGCTATATACCCAAAAGGTAATGACAAACTATTTCATCCTTTACAGTGTTTTTTTTCTCACAAGGGATTATGTTGCACTAACAAACTGATATTTGGGTGGGGGGCTCATAACACTGAGCTGAACAGAGTTGATAGATGAAAATTGTTGAGGTTGGGACCTTTGGAGTTGGCCCTTTTAAACCACTTTGCAATCTGAAGCATCCCTTTTACTTTTTGTTATCCACAAAAGCAACAATGCTTGTCACTAAATACTTCCTGTAGCTTTATACATGCAAAATTCCTTTACCCTTGTGGCTGATTTTTGGTAACATAGTTCTCCAAAACTGTGAAAAATAAAACATGACAATTCAAGCCTGACTTTATGAAATTTCTTTCTATCTATCAGTGAATAAAGGTCTGTTCATTAATGATGAACACATGCCCTACATTTATGGGGTAACATATTATGGTCTCATTGAGAATCTACCTCCTATAAGAAAAGCAGCAGATCCCCCACCATGCCCCAGGATTCCCACTCCTCTTTTGTTTATATACTGAAAAATATTAGGGTTCAACCAAACACCCTAATAATGGGCGATTTCAACTACCCCACCATTAACTGGGAAAACTACTCATGTACCAACTCCTTCACTCAGCGCTTTCTGGAATTCATAAATTCCAAAGGGCTGGGTCAACTTATCCACACCCCCACCAGGGGCAACAATATCCTAGACCTAGTCATTACCAACATGAGTGACCGGTGTTCCACACCTGAAGTCAACTCCTCATTGGGCAAATCTGACCATAAGCTAATCACCCTAGATATCCACATAGGTTCATAGGTTGGTACTAGGCTATCAGTCCTAGTGCCTATACAAGCCTAGCCACAACAATTCCCTGGCTATTTCTTCCCACAATATTTACTTCCCTGGACCCCTGTCTAGCAGGGCGACTGACATGATCCCTGGGGTGATTTTCCTATCTCCCATCCGATCGTCAAGGTTCCTTTTGAAGAGGGCCAAAGAGATGCTCTGCTTGACATGTATGGGCAGTCTATTCCTGAGTCTGGGGAGTCTCTGGTTCAGGAACCTATCCCTCCAGCATGTTTTGTTCATTGTGATGACAAGGTTTAAGTCCCTGGAGCATGTGGCTCTGAGGGATTGAGATTTTGTAAGTGCAGCATGTCCAAAAGCTCTGGGTTTGACATGGCCTTGTATGTTAAGCAGAGATCGCCTCTGAGTAGACAATACGCGATAGAGTATAGCTGGGGTTTTTTTAGTTGGTCAGCATATGGGCATCTGCTTTAGGCCTGTGATTCTTTTAGTGAGGTATTTTTGTGGCCTTTCCAGTTATTGCAGATGTCTTGAGAGGTACATACCGAATGGGGTGTTGTATTCTATAATGGGTCTAATGAGGAATGAGTACAGTGGGACAATGACCTCCTTTTTTCTGGATGAAAAGCCCTTAATGATGAGGTGTGCCACATAGAAGTATTTCCTGACTGTTGTGGTGATGTGGTTATCGAAGGTAAGACCACTGTCTAGCTGTGTCCCTAAGTCTCTTATCACACTTTCGGTGTTTAGTGTACTGCCACCTTTGTGGTAATTCATGGGTACATGTTTTTTCCCAAAGGGGATAACTATACATTTCTTGGCATTGAGCTTGAGCCCATGGCTCTGGCACCAAGCATCTGTTTCTGTAATCCCCTTTTGTAGAATATCCACATCATTTGGAGATTCAGTAATGGCTCCCAGTTTGCAGTCATCTGAGAACTTTGTTAGCCAGAGTCCCTTGGTGTTGGTCTGTACTTCAGAGAAGTAGATGCCAAACAAGAATGGTCCCAGGACTGAACCCCTGTTTGGAGCTGGATATGGTGTCGGCTACTTTTACAGTGTGGGTTCTGTCTGTAAACCAGTTGGCAACCCATTGAGTGATGTAGGGATTAATGCCCAGCTTAATAAGTTTATCTATGATTCTAGAGTGGGGGATGGTGTTGAAGGCCTTGGCAAAGTCCAGATAGGCTGTGTGGACCACTTTACCCTCGTCCATAACTCTGGAGACTGATTCAAAGAATTCAATCAGGTTCAGGAGACAAGATCAGCCCTTCAAAAACCCAAACTGGGTGGGGGTCTAGTGTTTGAAGGTTGCCAATGTCTTTGTTTATAAGCTCCATGATAACACATTCCATGGCCTTGCAGGTCAGGCTTGTCAAGCTGATGGGGTGGTAGTTCCCAGGATCCAAGGTGGATCCCCCCTTGTGGAGTGAGATAACTGTAGCTGTGCGCCACTCAGTGGGCACGAAGCGTGAGGTGAAGTTATGATTAAACATGACACTTAGGTGAGGTGCCAGTTCATTTTGTAATTCATGTGGTAGACGGCCCGGGATGTCATCTGGTCCCATGGATGCTGTATTCTTAGCTTTGGAGAGTGCAGTTTTTACCTGTGTGGCCGTTATTACTAGAATTTGGCAATCGTTTTGTATTGAGATGGTCCCATTAGGGGGTGAGAGGGGAGTGAAGTTGGCACTGAATCGATCTGCCAGGATATTGGCAATATCCTTGGGGGTCAGTATATTTAATGCCATTCTGTTGTAGCTCAGAGCAGATCTGAGCATTGCCATTTAGATTCTTGACATAGCTGTAAAATCCCTTGTGGTTGTCTTTGGAATCTTTGGCAATTTTATTTTCATAACTAGCTTTGGATGATTTTATGAGGGATCTCAGCTTCTTACTGAGGCTGGCAAGGGAGCTTTTTACATCCTAGAATTTTCCTCTTTTCCTTAACAGTTTCTTCCTTTTGTTGTAAAGTTTGTTTATGGCAGGAGACAACCAGATTGGCTTCCTTTTTTTGGAGGAGAGCATCTTGGTTCTATTTGGGATGGCACGATTCATGCACAAGTGGATGTGCTCGTACAGTGCCTTAGTGTAGGATTCAGCAGTCGAACTTTCAGTTCCCGTCTGCATGCGTGTCATGAAGTTTGTCACTTCTGACTTGAGTAGCATGAAGTTGGCTTTGGAGAAGTTTTTTTTTAGAGGTTTCCTTACTGGGGAATGGGGGAGGGATGTCAAAGGTGATTAGCTTATGGTCAGACCTGACCAACGAGGGGGTGATCATAGGTGTGGAGTATCGATTTCCCATGTTGGTAATGACCAGGTCTAGGATATTGGAATCCCTGGTAGGACTATGGATTAGTTGTTCCAGGGCATTAGAATTTATGAATTCCAAGATCCGTCAGGCAAAGGTGTTGGTACACAAGTAGTTTTCCCAGTTAATGGCAGGGTAGTGGAAATCACCCAGTATTAGGTGTTTGGTTGTATCTTAATATTTTCCAGTATGTTTTGAAAGGTGTAGTGAGAATCTTCGGGCATGGTGGGGGATCTGTAGCAAGCTACAATTTGGATTGCAGTCTTACCTAGTGTTAGTTGCACCTGGAGAATTTCAGATGCATTTTGTTGGGCAACTAGCCTGGTGGTGTGAATATACTGCCCCCACCCCTCATTAAGGAAACAATGGTAAAAAATTTCTCCAAAGCCAACTTCATGCTTCTTAAGACAGAAATGGCAAACTTAATGACACCCATGCAGATGGACAATACAGTTACGACTGCTGAATCATATACAAATGCACTCTATAAGGACTTACATGAGTGCATGGATCATGCTATCCCAAACAGAGCCAAGATGCTAGCTTTCAAAAAAAGGAAGCCAATCTGGTGGTCCCCTGCCATAAACAAACTCTACAACAGAAGGAAGAAACTGTTGCAAAAGAGAGTAAAATCCCATAAGTGGAGGAGCTCCCTGGTCAGCCTCAGTAAGAAGCTGAGATGCCTTATAAGATACTCCAAAGCTAGCTATCAAAACAAAATCACCACTGCTATGTCAAGAATCTGGGTCTATATTAGAACACCGAAAATTCAAAATGTCGAATGTTCTAATATCGGACCCTACCAATCGAAAATACCAAACATCGAACGTTCAGAACAGCAAATTTTTTCCTAGGGAAAAAAATTTGCTGTTCCAAAACACATACACACAACACAAGCACATCAAACAAACGGCAATCTACACATATACACCTAAAATCTCACCTAACCATACACTAAACCATACACACACCACTAACTATCCACTTACCTTAACCCAAACCCTTAACCTAACTCACCTAACCCGCCCTAACCCTCATGTCCACACAATTGCACACATACCTAACCCACGCCCTAACCCTAACTCACCTAACCTGCCCTAACCCTCATGTCCACACAATCACACACATACCTAACCCCCACTCAATCGCACACTTACCTGAACCCGACCCTTAACTTTCCAACAGAGCACTGAAAATACCAAAGCAACAGAAATGGACAACCAAATTCTTTCCCTACAAAATAATTCAGTTTTCTGCTTCTTCAATATTTTCAGTGTTCACTGAAAATGGGTCGATATTAGAACACTCGATATTTTAAATGTTCGCTGTTCTAATATAGACCCAAGAATCTCAATGGCAACACCCAGATCTTCTCTGAGTTGCAGCACAATGGCACGAAAATTACAGAACCAACTGATATTGCCAATATCCTGGCAGATAGGTTCAGTGCTAACTTTACTCCCCTCTCACCCCCTAAAGGGCCCATATCTATACAGGAAGAATGCGGAGTCCCTGTAATCACAACTACGCAGGTAAAAGCTGCACTCTCTAAAGCCAAAAACGGAGCATCCATGGGAATGGACAACATTCCAGGCTGCGTTTTACGTGAACTTCAGAATGAACTGGCTCCCCACCTAATCACCATGTTCAGTCATAGTCTCACGTCAGGCTTTGTGCCCACTGAATGGCACACAGCAACAGTTAACCCACTCCACAAAGGGGAGCCACCATTGATCCTGGGAATTATCACCCTATTAGCCTGACAAGCCTGGTCTGTAAGGCCATGGAATGTATCATCATGGAACTCATAAACAAAGACATTGGTAACTTCCAAACTCTGGACCCCACCCAGTTAAGATTTGTGAAAGGCAAATCATGCCTCCTGAACCTGATCGACCTCTTTGAGGCAGTCACCAAAGCCGTAGATGAGGGTAAGGTGGTTCACACAGCTTATCTTGACCTCACCAAGGATTTCAACACCATCCTCCATTCTGGAATTATAGCTAAACTCACTAAACTAGGTATAAATCCCTATATCACAAGATGGGTTGCCAACTGGCTCACTGACAGAACCCACACTATAAAAGTTGCAGACTCCAAATCTGACTTCAAACCAGTGATGAGTAGAGTTCCACAGGGTTCAGTCCTGGGACCTCTCCTGTTTGGTATCTGCTTCTCTGAAGTACAGGCTAACATAGAAGGCCTTTGGCTAACAAAGTTCACAGATGACTGCACACTAGGAGCCATAGTCAAGTCCCCAAATGATGTGGGCATCCTACAGAAGGGCCTCACTCAGACAGATGCCTGGTGTCAGAGCCATGACATCAAGCTCAATGCCAAAAAGTACATTGTCATCCTCTTTGGTAAAAACTCTGTACCCATGAACTACCACATAGGCGGCAGTCTACTTAATGCCGAATGTGTGATAAGAGACCTTGGGACCCAGGTGGACAGTAGTCTCTCCTTTGATAATCACATTGCCACAGTAGTCAGGAAATCCTTCTACATGGCACACCTCATTACAGAAGGTTTCTCATCCAGGAAAAAGAGGTCATTGTTCTCCTCTACTCAGCACTCATTAGACCCATTATACAGTAAAATGCCCCTTTTGGAATGTACTTCACAAGACATCTGCAGCAGCTGGAAAGGCCACAGAAGTACCTCACAAAGAGGATTACTGGCCTCAAACAGATGCCCTACACTGACTATCTCAAAAAACTCCAGCTTTACTCCGTAGCATATCGCCTACTCCGAGGTGATCTCTGCTAACATATAAAGCTATGTCAAGCCCAGAGCTGTTGGACATGCTACACCTAAAGAAATCCCAATCCCTCCGAGCTATGCAGTCTAGGGAACTAAACCTTGTCACCACAATAAACAGGACATGCTGGAGGGATAGATTCCTGTCCCAGAGACCTCCCATACTCTGGAACAAGCTACCCATCTATGTCAAACAAAGTTCCTCATTAGCACTCTTCAAGAAAAATCTTGATGAGTGGATGGGAAATAGGAAATACACTCAGGGGATCACCTCTGTGGCTCTGCTTGACAGGGGCACAGGAAAATAATTTTCTTTGGTGGTGTAAGCTAGGGAACTTTGTTGGCTAGGCTTACTTAGGCCCTTGGGCCGATAGCCTGGTATCTACCTATGAACCTCTCTCTCTCTCTCTCTCTATATATATATATATATATATATATATATATATAAAATATGTAAATACACATATATAGACATAGGTATATATAAATATGGATAGATATACACACGTGCACACTCACACATATACATTCATACATATTAGGTTTAACCCATTTAACCAAAACAATTAAAAAATGCCGAAACTTACAGTATTCAAGCATTATTTATGTACTTTATCAACATTATCTATGCCAAAAAGTACAGATTTCATCAAGTATTCATTTTTCTTGAAGCACATTATAAAATGTTTCCATAGTGCAGTAAGTTACCTAATTTTGTCTAACTTATTTTTCCAGTCCTCATATCTAACTTTTATATTTCTGTTTTATCTCAAGTCTTGTTTTCTTGGACCTAAAAATCGATTACTTGTACCCTGTAGTTTTCCCCTGATCTCCATTTTATACTTGAAGATAATAACATTCTACTCAAATAGTCCTTAATCAAATTAACCATATACTATATAGATTAATCTTTTTTTCCAGATAAAATCATCTGGTTAGCATATCTGAATATCATAAAAATTTTATCCCTGCTGCAAACTCTTTCAGTTCTCTTATTCTATTTTTATTATTTTATATACCGAATTCACTCTGAAGCCAAATAATAAAGAACTCATATGATGTCTTTGCTTGGTTCCAGTCTTAGTACAACTTTCCTTACGGTCATTATGGTTAAGTCTTGGCGTAATCATAATTTGCTTATATGTTGATATTAACTCCTGCATTTTCTTAACAAAGCCGTAAGTTATCTCCTATTATGTCTTTTTCTCTGTGATTATGTAACATATTAAAGGTGGCTTTATGTTTTCTTAGTAGAAGATCGGAGGTATTGGCACAGTGTAAATAGTTTTTCTTGTAGTTATAGTAGGTATAGATGTTGGATTTCTTATGATCACTATTGATTTTGTTTTTATTAATATGTGACAACATTCAATCTTTCATAACCTCTGTTTTACAAGATTACATGTTATGACACATAATTTGCAATAAAGATTATTTTGAAAAAAAAACAAAAAAAAAAACAAAGCCGTAAGTTCTTATCATTTCAGATGTTTTTCTAACATGTTGTTCAAAGTTTTGTATGCCATTCACAGTTATAGGCTATTCAGAAGTGTATTTAGGGCAGGATGATGGGGGAAACTGCCCCAAGTGCAAAGTATTAGGAGGGTGCATTTGACTGATCCCGATCACTCTTTAATGCATACTGACTTTTAAAAGTTGGCATTGTATTTGCAGACAGAGCTGATCACTGTAGCCCTCCCTGTGTGGTCTAAACTGTAGTTACAGCTACTATAGTTTGCTACAGTTTAAAATTTTTTTTATTAAAACCTGAGTGCTGTAGCACTCAACACACAGTATGCAGCAAGCAGTGTGCTACAGTTTAAAAGAAAGAAGATATTACTTTTTTAAGTAAAACTTGAGTGCTGTTGGAGCTGTTGGATTGGCTCCAGGGCAGGAGGGAGAGTGGGTGTATCTAGTGGGGAGTAGATCTTTTATTATTTATTCTGTGGGGCGAATGTGATAGTGGATTGGGGACTGCAAATACTGCAGTATCTCATGCAGAAGACCTTTTTTTGCTCTTTAATTGAAGAGCTGAGGGTGTGAGGTGCGACATCATGCTACCGGCACAGGGTGCTAGATGAACTGGCTATACCTCTGCTGCTAGTCATCTTTTTATTAATAATAATAATAATAATTCAATCGTCAGAAATAATATTTTTCAAATATCCTTCATTTTTTACTAAATCCCACCACACCTTGTTGTAACACTTCTTGTATGAATCATATCCCCAGTAAGTATGACTACAACGTTGTGTCTACTCTGAAAAATGGAAGTATTTAGCAGGGCTAACCCAATCAACAAAAGTTAAAAAAAACAACAACAACAAAAAAAAAACTGTCATTCACTATCTTCAGTGCTCCTTTCTGACTACAGTTGGGCCTTCTGGGTTGGGGGGGGTGATGTAATGGTTAAGTTGTTTACCTTGCAGACACAACATACAGTGTTTGATTCTCACCTTTAGCATGGTTGGGCTTAAAAAGACCCCCTGGGGTTGTTAGCTAAGTAATATCCTATGAACCTATTAGTTATTTCATTATTTTATGCTCCATGCTATGATCACATGGCCTCATTGAGCATATCGGCTTAACATGTAAACTCAAATAGTTAGTATAATCATTAATAAACCTTTGACATCATTGCAGCATGAATATGTAAATGAAATTGTGTGATGTATCTGGAGGTCAAAGCCAGATTCCACCCAGAGTGGATATAACTGAAAATGCTACAAAATGAATAGTGTGTCCTTCAGCTTATCCTTTTTAGTTTTGCTGAAACATAGACATGCCGTGTTAAACCTGAAGGATTACCAGAGTGCAAAGATATATTTTAGAGCTGATTGTATTAGTCAGTGGGGACGTAGCCTCCCACATGGTTGATATGGGAGGCTTGCATCTAGCATAACATTAAAATGTCCATGTTTTTCCATAACATTGTTAGCTTCATTCAGAACCATTTATTGCATGAGCAACATCAGTATCTATTTTGTAGCATTTCTGATTACATCATGAACCGTTGCCTGCAATAACAACATCAATTTCGATTATTTGTTCTGATATGAAGCCCTTTAAATAGAATGCAAAATGCTGGCCATGTAGAGGCACTTGATAAGAGGACCAGATTCTGAAGATCATGTTGTCATATGACACGCTGCCCCCTTTCCTATTTGCTACAGGCTAAAATTCAGAAAGTGGACTTCCAACAGATACGTGATTAATTAGTTCCATTGGCATATTATGTTACGCTACAAAATAGCTTCATGCGGCAGTGACAAGCAATGTATGCTGTTTCCACTAGCAACCTAGCACTGGTCAGGTATGGCCATGTGCACAGCAAGGCATAGTTACAGGTTCTCTTCTTTTTACAAAATAAAAAATAAAAAAGTTAATCAAGAATCCACAGAAAGGCAAAGTTACATTTTTTTTAAAATAAAAAATTAAAAGGTAAGCAAGAGTCTTGAAATTATTCATTACCACACAGCTGTACACCAACGGTCAGACAATGTTTTCCATGCACTGGTGCATTTTGTTAATTTGTTTGCCTGCATCTGCAGACCGTGGTAGAACATTGATCTACATGGGCTTTTATCAGACTCATACACAGAAAACTGCCTTGTTAACTGACTTGCTTAGAATCAGGCAAATGGAGGCTGATGTCCTCAAACTCTGTCGCAGAGGAAATAGCTTGTTAACAGCTCATAACCGTACTCCTTTGTGCTTACAAAACCGATCAGATCTTTTGTGGATTTTGGCATTATTCTGGCACAAATGCATGCCATTCAGCAGAGCTGTAATGGTGTAAGCAATTTTCTTTGCATACTGGATTATACTGCAGGTGGCAATATGCGAAGAGGTTATGCTAATTCACAGCTGCTTGTACTTGTCTGAAAAAACAGTCTCTGAACTGAGATTGTCCAGGGCCAATTGGACTCAGCAGCAACTACTGATTGTGAATAAGTTAAACGTTTTGTGAATGTCATCAGCAATCTGGACAGTGTAAGCAGAATCTCGTACCTTCAATGCTCCTGCATGAAAATGTTCTGTTATGGAACTTTAGATTTAGCCTTTACTGACAGGACCTAAAATGAAACTGTTACTGTCACATTTTACACAGAATTTCAGATTATGCTGTGCTATAAATTAATAACCCTGTTTTCATTTTTATATAATTCCCAAATGAAGCATTTTACCTGTGATAGGAATGCTACCTGATAAATTTATATATTTGTATTTATTACTAATATTATTTGGGTATTATCATATAGTATGACTGTTTGTTTTCACGGGAATCACTATAAAATACTTTTTATGTTTATACAACAGTCTATGGTATGGATGGGGCAATGTAAGAAATTCTACTGACTAGCAAGCTTTTTGTCCTAAAATTAGAGTCTAAGAGACAAAACACTAAAGGTAGGAGGGAATAAATCTCAGAATGGTCCCCTTGTCATTTGTTTTTGTGATTATACAATGTTTAGGGTGTCACTGGTACTGATCTATGAAGTGCAGGTCCCAGTGAACATTTTTCTCAGAATTAATCTTTTAATGTTTTATACCCATTGAGTTCTGCACCATTTTTTCTTAATTATTGCATTTGTTTACCTGAAATTGACATTTTTTTGTGTCCTAGAATAGATTCAGATCTCCAGGATCGACTTTGACGTTTCTTCTACACAACAGGAAGAAAAGCTGCCAAAAGTCTTTTATGAAAATACTGCTTATATTTTGCTAGAAAGTTTGGCAGAAGGCTTTATAGTGGTTGATTTATTATGCATCTGTCCACTCAGCAGACCCTTATCAGACAAGTCTTTATAATTTATGTCATTCTAGGCTGGAGGCTAATATTTGTCAAGTTATAGCTGTAGTGGAATGATGTTTACTTAACAGTTGTAATTAAGTGCCCATTTGTGGCAGTCTGAGTTTTATGTAGTTAGATGGTTGTGAATGGTAGCATTTGCTCTTTGAAGTTCTCTAAATAAAGAAGAAATTAATTTGTTTATAGCTCTGTTTTAGCTTTTCCACCAGGTTTGTAATTTCACATTGAAGTTTTATTTGCTAATTAGCATAACTCACTGCTATTGCAAGAATTACCATTGATTGAATGTGTTATTAGTCATTCCCATGACAGTCATCTTTTATTAATAATAATAATAATAATTCAATCGTCAGAAATAATATTTTTCAAATATCCTTCATTTTTTACTAAATCCCACCACACCTTGTTGTAACACTTCTTGTATGAATCATATCCCCAGTAAGTATGACTACAACGTTGTGTCTACTCTGAAAAATGGAAGTATTTAGCAGGGCTAACCCAATCAACAAAAGTTAAAAAAAAAAACAACAAAAAAAAAAAAACTGTCATTCACTATCTTCAGTGCTTCTTTCTGACTACAGTTGGGCCTTCTGGGTTGGGGGGGTGATGTAATGGTTAAGTTGTTTACCTTGCAGACACAACATACAGTGTTTGATTCTCACCTTTAGCATGGTTGGGCTTAAAAAGACCCCCTGGGGTTGTTAGCTAAGTAATATCCTATGAACCTATTAGTTATTTCATTATTTTATGCTCCATGCTATGATCACATGGCCTCATTGAGCATATCGGCTTAACATGTAAACTCAAATAGTTAGTATAATCATTAATAAACCTTTGACATCATTGCAGCATGAATATGTAAATGAAATTGTGTGATGTATCTGGAGGTCAAAGCCAGATTCCACCCAGAGTGGATATAACTGAAAATGCTACAAAATGAATAGTGTGTCCTTCAGCTTATCCTTTTTAGTTTTGCTGAAACATAGACATGCCGTGTTAAACCTGAAGGATTACCAGAGTGCAGAGATATATTTTAGAGCTGATTGTATTAGTCAGTGGGGACGTAGCCTCCCACATGGTTGATATGGGAGGCTTGCATCTAGCATAACATTAAAATGTCCATGTTTTTCCATAACATTGTTAGCTTCATTCAGAACCATTTATTGCATGAGCAACATCAGTATCTATTTTGTAGCATTTCTGATTACATCATGAACCGTTGCCTGCAATAACAACATCAATTTCGATTATTTGTTCTGATATGAAGCCCTTTAAATAGAATGCAGAATGCTGGCCATGTAGAGGCACTTGATAAGAGGACCAGATTCTGAAGATCTTCTGAGCAGTTTCATGTTGTCATATGACACGCTGCCCCCTTTCCTATTTGCTACAGGCTAAAATTCAGAAAGTGGACTCCCAACAGATACGTGATTAATTAGTTCCATTGGCATATTATGTTACGCTACAAAATAGCTTCATGCGGCAGTGACAAGCAATGTATGCTGTTTCCACTAGCAACCTAGCACTGGTCAGGTATGGCCATGTGCACAGCAAGGCATAGTTACAGGTTCTCTTCTTTTTACAAAATAAAAAATAAAAAAGTTAATCAAGAATCCACAGAAAGGCAAAGTTACATTTTTTTTTTTAAATAAAAAATTAAAAGGTAAGCAAGAGTCTTGAAATTATTCATTACCACACAGCTGTCCACCAACGGTCAGACAATGTTTTCCATGCACTGGTGCATTTTGTTAATTTGTTTGCCTGCATCTGCAGACCGTGGTAGAACATTGATCTACATGGGCTTTTATCAGACTCATACACAGAAAACTGCCTTGTTAACTGACTTGCTTAGAATCAGGCAAATGGAGGCTGATGTCCTCAAACTCTGTCGCAGAGGAAATAGCTTGTTAACAGCTCATAACCGTACTCCTTTGTGCTTACAAAACCGATCAGATCTTTTGTGGATTTTGGCATTATTCTGGCACAAATGCATGCCATTCAGCAGAGCTGTAATGGTGTAAGCAATTTTCTTTGCATACTGGATTATACTGCAGGTGGCAATATGCGAAGAGGTTATGCTAATTCACAGCTGCTTGTACTTGTCTGAAAAACAGTCTCTGAACTGAGATTGTCCAGGGCCAATTGACTCAGCAGCAACTACTGATTGTGAATAAGTTAAACGTTTTGTGAATGTCATCAGCAATCTGGACAGTGTAAGCAGAATCTCGTACCTTCAATGCTCCTGCATGAAAATGTTCTGTTATGGAACTTTAGATTTAGCCTTTACTGACAGGACCTAAAATGAAACTGTTACTGTCACATTTTACACAGAATTTCAGATTATGCTGTGCTATAAATTAATAACCCTGTTTTCATTTTTATATAATTCCCAAATGAAGCATTTTACCTGTGATAGGAATGCTACCTGATAAATTTATATATTTGTATTTATTACTAATATTATTTGGGTATTATCATATAGTATGACTGTTTGTTTTCACGGGAATCACTATAAAATACTTTTTATGTTTATACAACAGTCTATGGTATGGATGGGGCAATGTAAGAAATTCTACTGACTAGCAAGCTTTTTGTCCTAAAATTAGAGTCTAAGAGACAAAACACTAAAGGTAGGAGGGAATAAATCTCAGAATGGTCCCCTTGTCATTTGTTTTTGTGATTATACAATGTTTAGGGTGTCACTGGTACTGATCTATGAAGTGCAGGTCCCAGTGAACATTTTTCTCAGAATTAATCTTTTAATGTTTTATACCCATTGAGTTCTGCACCATTTTTTCTTAATTATTGCATTTGTTTACCTGAAATTTACATTTTTTTGTGTCCTAGAATAGATTCAGATCTCCAGGATCGACTTTGACGTTTCTTCTACACAACAGGAAGAAAAGCTGCCAAAAGTCTTTTATGAAAATACTGCTTATATTTTGCTAGAAAGTTTGGCAGAAGGCTTTATAGTGGTTGATTTATTATGCATCTGTCCACTCAGCAGACCCTTATCAGACAAGTCTTTATAATTTATGTCATTCCAGGCTGGAGGCTAATATTTGTCAAGTTATAGCTGTAGTGGAATGATGTTTACTTAACAGTTGTAATTAAGTGCCCATTTGTGGCGAGTCTGAGTTTTATGTAGTTAGATGGTTGTGAATGGTAGCATTTTGCTCTTTGAAGTTCTCTAAATAAAGAAGAAATTAATTTGTTTATAGCTCTGTTTTAGCTTTTTCCACCAGGTTTGTAATTTCACATTGAAGTTTTATTTGCTAATTAGCATAACTCACTGCTATTGCAAGAATTACCATTGATTGAATGTGTTATTAGTCATTCCCATGACAGAATTTTGGTTACGTTATGCTTACTATAGTGTCATTTTCAGTGTTTCGTAAATGCAATATCTTTATCACTAAAGGCATATCGGCTGCCTACACATTTTGCCAGTGCAAATATAATTAAGTCTGGCAAATTCTTAGACATGGTTGCAGAAAGGATGTTGCTGTCCCTTTTCTTCTTGGGTATATTCAAATGATTCATAACGACAGAGTATTTCTTAAAGTTTTGATTTTGTATGTCCACTAGCTTTAGTGCATCATTCTTGTGAACTACATGCAAATGACTTCAGGTTTAGTTTTCATAATGAAAACTTAATACTTTACCTGAAACTTTCAGTGAGCAAAAAATAAGAAGTGACATTTTAAAGGAAATTGTAGGTTAACCAGACTTCAACATGTTAGGATCTACATTCCCAATGGTGTTTACATTATGAGAACAATACTGTAAAATCACAGAAGGCGCAGGGAAATGTAGTTCCAGATTGCTATCTCTGCTACCAAGCCCAAGGGGACAAATGCTCATGCCAGGTAGAAATAAATCTCATCCATAGTTCCTCCTTCTACAAGGTAATATCCCTATTACACAATTCATTTATGTTTACATGTTTAACTGGTCATGTGACTGCTCAGCAGTGCTTGTCAGAACTTGCATGACTGGACTAGATACTTTTTATTTATTTGATATTTGTTGACCAGGAAAGACTGACTAGGACAGGGCCTATTTTCAGATGAGACCCTGAGGAGAAAAGCTCTAGATACATGTCTTTGGAATGTGGGAGGAAACCAGAGAACTTAGAGGAAACCCATGGGAATGCAGGGAGGACATGCAGACTCTGCAAAGAAGGCACTGCGGTCAAGAATCAAACTTGAGAACCTCTTGTTGTGAGGCAACAACATTAACAGCTGCACCACTTTGAGTTTGATGAATGAAATTCTTTTGTGGAACTTACCCTACTAAGCAAATGTTTTCAGAAGAAACTAAGCATGTTTTTATATTTTTGTGGTATAATCGTGAACTAAATTTCTGTTAAATAATTTATTTCTATGGTTCCAGTGTAACAGGATAGTTCTAGAAGTGAATGGAAGTTTGCCGTGTTATTGAAATCTTTACACCATTTTAGTTAGTGCACTTTTTGAAACGGATACTTGCACTTTCATTTTGAAACTAAGCCGTTTGTGTATCTCTGCCAGGGTTTGATCTCGCACTTACAGTTGACCCTCTTCATTCAGGGTTACCGAAGGGGAAATCCCATCTGTGCTGGAAGCTGTAGTATCTGAATTTGACTGCTGTTAGGGTTTGTTCTGCATCCAGTGGCAGCTAATGGAGACAGAGCATGATGGACTGAGACAGCCTCACCAACCAAACAAACTCTGCGCAGAACAGCAAACATATATAAGTATGTGCCCAAAAGCATAGCCACACCATAGCAGCATGTTATTAAGCTGTTGCAGCAGGGACTATAACAGACCATCCATCCATCCACAACCCCTTTTTCTCACTTTTGCACATGGGGAGAGGGTGTCACTTCACCAGTGACTATTTGTCTACAGCCAAGGTTTACACCAACAGGTGGGTAGTCCTGCCATAGCTATTCTTCCATACCATACATTTACAAACATCTTTGGCCAATTAAGAGTGTACAATCCATCAACTGTATGTCTTTGGAAAGTTGGAGGAAACCAGAGCATCCAGAGGAAACTCATGCAAACACAGGGAGGACAAACTCCACACAGAAGGCACCCCATCCAAGAATCAAACCAGAAAACTCCTTGCTGTGAGGCAACAACGCTATCTGCTTTGCCATTATGCCACCCTGTGACTATCACAGACACTAAGGGGAAAAGTACCAGTGCTTTATTATTGTATGAATAATGGTCTGTCTACCTACCACTCAGGTCTCAACCTACCACCAGGCTGGTTATACTGCAGGCATTGCGAAACAAACTTCCTGTAGAACAGTGAAGTTCCCTTAAAAATGATGTAGGATACAATAGATTATATGTTAAAAGAAGTGAATACATAAATGGATGGAAGGAGATTGATGGTTAGTGGATATAACTGGCAAAAATAACTTACGAGAAAAATGTTTACTACTACCAGGCTAGATTAACTTATTCAAGCCTATACTGCCTTCTTTTGTATACTTCTAGTTAACACCCATAGCTCCTTTTGGTGTCCAGAGCTTTCTTCTATCTGACTTTTTAACTAAGTGACTTATCAGTTATTATATGCAGAATGAGAAAGGGCAAGTGTTTCTTAATAAAATGACACTACAATTCTTAATCTAGGATATCCCACAGTGGAAAAGCCTTGATTATATAATGCTTTTTAAGTTTTTTTTTTTCCAGAAAATGCTCCAAAGTGCAAGGATATGTGCAGGCTGTAAGAGGTGCAGCATTCCACGCTAACAGGTGTCAATGAGTTAAGTCAGTGTTCTTCTCTGCTTCTTTCTTAATGTACTTCCGTTGTAATCTATTTTTTATATCAATCAACCTAATCTGACAATATCAATTAAACTAATTTTTATTAATTGAAACTATGCATCTGCATTTTAACCACGCATTATACAAAAATATCTTTCTGTGTTTTTTCCATCAGCTTGCCCAAAACTGATATATAACTCCCTGACTTAACATCACATGGAACTATTACAAATCTCCCATGCACTAGCATTTTTCCATTCCAATTGAATCTAAAAATCTAAGATATAAAGAACCACTTAAGCATGTCAACAACTTAAATACATTAAAATCAACTAGGTTTCAAAGCTAATATGCTTTTCATATGGTGCAGAATGAATAAATTGTAGTTCTTATAGGAAATCAATGAATTAAAAGAGAACAAAATAATGATAGAATAGCAACTAGTAAGTGTTATGATTTCCTGTCATCCATCTTAATGTAGGCTCAGTTGAAAACTGCATATTAAGTCCAATAGTAGAGCTAAAATGCAGTCATCACTACCAACAGGTTTCAGCTTGTAATAACCTGTCTGAAAATTTCCAATAAATTTCCATTTTAACTAGCTACAAACCCTTAAATTAAGATGGTAATAACATGGTCAGCAAAGTTTATGCTCTTTTTAGGACTATCATTAGCTGTTACCCCATATAATCACAAAACTGATGCCCCATTTTAAACACATAGAAAAGTGATGCAGGAACATACTGTAATATACCACAGTTACAGAAACCAACTTTCCAGTAAAGAAAACCATATCTGGATTACAGATTTGACACTTGCTATATTTAATGCCTTTTCTAATGTTTTCATTAAAATAGCCATTCTTAGTTAAATATTACAGGAACGACACTTTAAAATTCCTTCCCTTTTAATAAGCACCACTTGATTTTAATTTTATTACTCATCTTCCAACCCACCAAACATACTCAAAACAACTCTCACTTTAACATCACAGCAAAAGACAACACCACTATATACCCAACTGAGCACACCAAATTGCTAGGAGTGGAAATAGACAATAAACTAAAATTTGACATTCACATATCCTTGACCATAAAAAAAGTCCACAATAAACTAGGAGCGCTATACAGAAATAAGCAACTTCTCACCAAAGCAGCAAAGATTTCAGTAGCAAATTCCCACCTTATCTCCACCCTACTTTATGCCTCTCCAATATATACCAACCTAAGGCAATGCGATTTAAACAAAATGGAGACCTGCTACAACAAAATCGCCAAATTTGTCACAGGGGCATCTTAGCATAGTCACCATTGTCTCTCACTTGCTGAACTGGGCTGGCTTGAACTCCCTCACCTCCTTCAATGGTATTAACTCTCACTTGCCCACAAACTAGTAAATCATCCACTAAATGTCCCATCCCTCCAGAATCTACTCCAACCCTATCGCACCACCAGACCACTAAGATCCAGCAACAAAAATCACTTGCAGATCTCTAAAGCCAATAACTCTGCTGGTGAAGCACTATTCTCTTGCACCATAGCCAAATTATGGAACTCCCTCCCACCCACAATTACCTCCATACTATCATGCACCCACTTCAAAACTTTACTAAAAGCGCACCTAAAAACATGCTGGCTATGCCCTTGCAACTCCCACTCTAATATCACCCTCCCCATCCAACCACTACCTTTCTTTCCATCCCACTAACTACCTTGATTATAGCAAGCTCAGATGCTCATAAGCCTAGTACTTATTATACAGCAGGAACTTCTTGTAACATTTGTTAATGTCTGTTATGTACTTCACAGATAAAGATTCTAGTTGTCTACTGATGTACTATGTTCTTCATCTGTAAATATGTTGTAATTGCTATGTAAATTGTTAATCGCTATGTAATCCAATGTAACTACTGTCTGTTTATTTTAACTGTGGAGCTTTTCTCCCTGGGCCTCCGCTGAAAATGGACCTATGTCCAGTCGGACACTCCCGGTCAACAAATATAAATAAATAAATAAATAATACTTGCTATCATTTTATCAGAAAATAATAAAACCAAATTGCTCTTAATAACTTTGTTTAAGAAGCCATGAGTGTTTCTATATTTGGTTGCAATGCTGTTTGTTCCACATCGTTATCAAAACCTCAATTTAAACTAGAATAAGATAATGTGGTTGGTTACTCCTTGAACTAAACTTTTCTTTCATAGTCTTAAACTGCTATGCTCTGACTTCCTATTGGATGCATGTCTGTTATCCACCTTAAACTACCCTTTAGATATATTGCAAAGAACGGGTCTATATCAAAATTCCGAAGAGTTACAATGCCGAATGTGAAAACATGGAACCCAAAATATCGAATGGTGAAAATAGCGAAGCCCAGAACATCAAAATCTTGCCTAGGGCCAGATTTCGGTGGGCCGTTCCGTGGCTTCGCTATTTCCTCCATATACCTCCACTGTGGTGCGAGATTACGGACCTTAGGGTTAGGGTGCGGGTTAAGGTAAGTGGATAGTTAGTAATGTATGTGTGGTTTAGTGTGGGGTTGGGTTTTGTTAAATGTATGTGTGTGGTTTATTTATTTTGGTGTGCTTGTGTTGGGTGTATGTTTCTCGGAACAGCAAATTTTTTCCCTGGGAAAAAATTTGCTACTCTGAGCGTTCGATGTTTTCAATATTCGAAATTCCAAGTTCGAACATATGGTGTTCGACATTTTGGAATTTCGAATATATGATATAGACCCGCAAAGAACATGCTTATTAGGATAGCAACTGTCATATATATGAAAATGACAGGCACCCATTTTAGGTTTTAAAAGTAATACTGATAAACAACAAATGGACCAAACAGAATACATAAATTAATTCTTCAGAAAAACCTGGCACCTTAGCCATTCACCTTTCATTGCATAATAAGTTATATCACTTACACAGGAATTACTTAGTCAGTCATTTAACTATTTCAGCATTTTTTTCATCAAGCATTTGTTAGTGGACCATCTGATACATATAGATATATAAATCTAGATGTATAAATACAAACAAAACAACATTGAAATTTAAATATGTTGATTCATTATTAAATAACTGTTGCAATAAATCTAAAATGTAACATCACAGGAATTAACGAATTATATCTTAAAATTAGTATGGTTGCTAAAGTGAGATGTAATACTTTATTTCCTGTCAGATTAAATGAGAATTTACTATTGGAAGTATTAGTTTATTATTAGGGAAATATTTTTGATCTAAAAAAAAAATTTGTTTCGGGTTTTTGATTTTTCGGCTTTAAGGTCTCGAGATACTGAAATTCGATATTTCAGTACTTCGAGATTATAAAATACTGAAATATCGAATTTCAATATCTTGAGACCTGAAAAATCTAAAGCTCGAAACTTTAAAACCACGAAATTCCAAACCAGGAACGTTACATAAACAAAACACTACACCACACAAACACAAATATACCTACGTGTCGACACTACAAAAAAACCAAACCAACACACACAAACACAACAAAACTAACACACACACAAACAAATTTGCTGCACCCCCCATACCCCCATTACTTATATATACTAATTCAGAGGTCGCACTAAACACACAAACACATAAAACCCACCACTACACATGTACACACACTACAATCTCTACCCAATACCCTTATAGAAACTCCACTTATCTTAAACCCCAGCTAAATCCACAAACCTCACCACACATCATGTACGTGAACACATAATGGTAAATGCAACATTTCCTCATTCGCTATTATACAGTTTCACGTAACTGCACTTTCAACTTTATAGTCCTGAAATACGGAAATTCAACGTTTCTGTATTTACAGATTAGAGAAAGTTTACCCCGGGGATCACTTGGCTGTGCTAGACAGAGGCACAGAGAAATAATCTAAGAGGGAGGCGAAAGCCAACACATTCTGTCTAGGCTTATAAATGCCTTCGGGCAGATAGCCTAGTACCTACCTATGAACCTATAAAGTGAAACTATACACACACACACACACACACACATACATATATATATCTTCATGCAAATGCACACAAACACAGCACATGCACAGTATAGAGATATTTACTTGTTGAATAAAGTTGATGAATTAATTGAATGATTGGACAAGTAAATCTTATGTAAAGAATATAAATTTACTATAAGAATTATGGCATACAGGACAATCACATATCATGAATGTTTAGTTAAACTTTTACATTCTATCAGTAATTGCTGGTTACTTGGCAGACTGTACCTAACATATCATTCACATCATGATGAAAAGGCACAACTTTTGCTCTATTTGTAATCAACGTGAATTTCAAATGGGGCAAGTTATACCTTTCAAATAAAATGTAGAGCCACTATTAGATCAAGGTTTATCACTCAAAGTATTGTGAGATTATGAAACAGATTGTCATTACAAGTAAGGAAATATAACTCCCTAGGACCATTCAATAAGTCTTTAGCCCCTTGGTTTGGTTTGGTGTGGGTTGGTTTGAATGTCTGCTCTATTACTTTATAGCCTGGGTTACGGTGATCATTGACCTTTATGCAGTTTACTAGAAGCTATGAAACTACAAATCACTGTGCTATCAGCTGTTCTATTCCTGATGACAATTACTGCCTACTGTTATTTCACAACCACAAGTTAGTTTTATTGTGTTTAGTTGATCTCTTCTGTCTTTTCAAGGATGTAGAGAACTCCTCTTTGATTTTATTTTTCTTTTCCTGGTGGTCCAGTGGAACTGACTGCTATTGTACCTATGGCAGGCAAGTAAAGGCTTTAAAACAGGTTCATTCACAAATAGATGTGAGACAAGTGGCAAACTGACATTGATGTGAAGACACAAAGATGTGTTTGTGCACTTCTGCATGATTACAATAATTACAGGACTACGGTTGGACTGGTTATCCAGTAATTATATTTTATTGGGCCTTCCTAAGAGAATTTAACAGATTTTTATTAAATAATAGTTGACTTTACTCTTTTGAAGGTGAGAATTTAAAAAAAATTCTGTATCAATGGTGTTACACTTTTTGCTGTACAATTGTTTCTTATGACACTCTTTGTTTGTAAATGCCAACTGTGTACACATGTGATTACTTTTAATCAGAATATTTGTCTCGTGCGTAGCGGCTTGATTGTTCATAGGTTCATAGGGAAGTACAAGGCAAGCTGCTCTAGTGGGCCATTTTAAGCTAGCCAATTTTGCCAAAGATAAGAATCAAACCATGTTCCTTGTGTCTGTGAGGTAAACACCTTAACATTATGCAAACCCCAATCCTTATTTAATACATAAATGTATTTTGAAATAACCACTGTTTGAATATTAATTAATATTAAACCCGTGCTTTAGTAGATACTCTGAAGTGAAAAAACATAAAGCAGGATTTTACAAGTGTCATTATACATATTTTTAATAAAATTACAGCGTTGTCACCCCACAGTAAGACGTTGTCCTGTTCGATTCTCAGCTAGAGCGTCTTCTGAGTGGAGACGTGTGAATGGGCGTACCTTCATTGAAGGTTGTGCGTCAGGGCCAGCAACTCGGCACGTAAAAATCTACTGCCAATCATTAGCGGACCGCATTTCCGCTGTGGCGACCCCTAACTGGAAAAAGCCGAAAGACACAACAACTCAGTGTTGAGAGTAAAGTTTTAATAACAGTAATTAATTCACATATATTTTTCATGTTGATTCAATCATTTATTTTATACATAGTAAATATTTGCAGTGAGGAACATTCATTTGTGATTAAGTTTTATTTAATAGTCTTTTTTATAGTTATTTTGATAAGCTCAGTTGTAAGGGCTTGATTATTTAGTGTATCGTCATTGTGCAGTTTCTGCCGAGGTTTGCTTTTTTACATCTTATAGATATTAGATGATGGATTCCTTAAATTCCAATGTGCTTGATGATTTGATAAAGAATTATTACATCACAGAATGTATACTATGTAAAGAGTGTATGAGGAAAGCTTGTATGAACTATTGTGTAAATTGTTGAAATATAAATGAATTAATTCATATGATTAATAAAAGCATTTACCTCTTTAAAGGAATTGATTAATGACTGGTGTGCTGATCTTATTAGTGAGAGTGACAAGCTAGCTATCGATATTGTTCCATATCATTCTCAAAACCTCAATTTAAACTAGAAAAAGATAATGTGGGTGGTTACCCCTTGACCTAAACCTTTCTTTCATAGCCTTATACTGCTATGCTCTGAATTCTTGTACAAAGAAAAGCCATATACCAGTAAGTACTAAAAACAAAGAAAATTATCACAGGGCAAACAGCAATGTATAAAAACTAATTTATTGAAACAGCACTTAAGCACTTTCATTTTGAGAGCTGCAGAACCTCATCAGAGTAAAGAAATTATCTGATGCACCACGTAATTAGAAATGTATGAAACAGTGACAGTAGAACTAATAAATCAGTTCATTTATTAAATCAATTATCTCTTAAAAGTAAAAGCCAGTAATGTTAACAAACGCACAGTTCTGAAGTTCATCATAAAAAAAGCACATAAAAAGAAATGGCAAAGGTAAAAAAGTAAACATAAAGAGAAATGACAAGGATGAAATAAAAAAATAAATCTTCACAAACCAATCACAAATTCATAGACCTAAGTTTAAGCATACTGCCGATGGAAGTAAAGTCATTTAAACCAGGAAAAAATTCTGGAATTAAGTTTAAGCTGCCAGTACATTTCACAAAACTCAAGCATGTTTTTGGCATTTCCCCCTCTGGGGCTATGTGGTATGAAATCCACTATAAAAAACAGAAATGTCTTAAAATTATTAGAAACTAAACTGTGTTTTTGTAAAACATTAGTAGTTTTTTTTCTTTTTTCATGACATAATAGTGTTCTTTGATTCTGCCCTTTAGTTTCCGAGTCATTTTGCCTATGTTATAAGCTGGGCAGGAAGCACACTTTCCAAGGTACACAACCATAGAGGATTCACAGTTCCCTCTGCAGGGACAAGGAAAAGTCCTGTCAAATCCTTCAACACTAATGATTGGTCCTTTGTGAATATAACAACATTGCTTGCAATGACCACATTTGGTAATTTTTTGTGCTTAAAGGTAGTCTGTTCAAATTCCAGTAAATTTTTGATGTTCCAACCTCTACTGAAAACTACTTTTGGAAAATCCCCTAGCTTGGCCTTCATTTCTCCAGTGAAAAATAAATTCCAATCATGACAGAAAGTCTTCACATATTTGTAGGAGTCACACACATAGGGTAACACAAAATATAAATTGTGGTTTAAATTCTTGTTGTAGGTAGAATCAATGTCTTGAGAAGTAGTCCTGTCAGGATTGGTTAGTTTGCCAAACAAGGGGCAAGACCCAGTGGTAACATCTAGATAGTCAAAACTAATATGCTGTGTAAATGAAAAAAGGTAATTGCAGTATCAAACACATGTTAAAATTGTGACCACTGCTCAGGAGACCCCTTCCAAATGATAAGGGTGTCATCTGGGTATCTGAAGTAAGCTGCCATCAGGTGAAACCATTCAGAGGTGAAAATTCTATTCCCAGATGTTTAAGACTGTGTTGGCATAAATGAAGGCACACGCTTCCCCCATAGCAACACCTGAAACTTGGTGGAAATTTTCACCTTCAAAGTAAACAGTTATTCTGCAGTACTAATTCTAAAAAGGTTTCAATTTGTTTGGTCTGGAGGGCAGAAAAGGATTCATTGTATTTAAATAAGGTAGCCAAAAAGCAATCCATGCCAACAGTGTGAGGAATAACAATGAATAGACTGACAACATCCACTGTACAAGCAGCAAAGGCAGCATTTGAAGTCTCAAACAAAAAAAAAAACTTCTAGGTGAACATACATGTGATGTACACATACATTATTCAACCATTAAAATGCGGTTCATTCAGTCCTATCACAAGTCTGGCTGACTATATGTAACATCTGCCCTGCATGATTGCTGCTGGGTGTGTCTTCCATTACTTGCATAATCTGTTCTGCACAAAGCTCTCATAGGCTTCAATTTCTAATTTCTTTATTCCTATGCAAGATCTCACAGCTACTGCCAACAGTAGTGCAACTTGAATTTCAAAAATGAGTAGTTTGATATCTACATTTTGAACTATTTTTGGGGAAAGAAATGCAATTACCTCAGTAAAGTATAGTCTGAACTTCTTTATATATTTATTGAAAACACTATTTCCTAACTGAAGCCGTACAACCTGTTCCAAGTTTAGTTACCTGTGTGCTGTGATTAACTAAATGAGAGCTCAAATCCTTGCCATGTATGAATCTCTCAATGTGTTGGTCATATCCAATCAAATAACAGAGCATCCCATTCTACATTGTGGTGTGCACGTGCCTAAGTACCTGTGGATAGCATTGCACATCTGAGATAACCTGTATGGCACAGGGAATGTAAATGTATTTCATCATCTTATCTAACTGAAATGAGTCACGTTCGTACATGCTGTATTAATGGCTCACAAGCCAGGCCAAACTATACAGATACTGGTGCCCTATTTTACCCCTCACAGTTCTCTCTACCAGTATTCTACTATGTACCCTGTATGTCAAAGACCATGCAAGTGAGTTACCAGATATTGTGCAGCAGATTGCAAACTGGATCAAAAGCAAGCCTGCAAGATTCCAGTCACATTTCCTTGCTAATTATCAGCCATGAAGTATATCTGGTGAAGATGAGGGTAGAGAGACTTGCAGAGCTCAGTGGCGGTACATGGGAAAAAACAAGATTTTCTTCCATTTCTTGTGGTGGGACCACTGCTAAGGTTTACTTCAGGAGGGGTATGAGGGCCCATTGTACAAAATCAAGCCATGGAATTCTCTATCTATTTCATTGACTGCTGCTATGGAATCCCGTGCACAGGCAAGCAATCCTGCCATTATAACAGTGGCCTGAATCAATGACATCCTGATCTCCTTGGCTGGTGAGAAGAAGAGGTTACAGCTAGACCACCAGAAGTGTAGTGTAAGTAATTTTTTTCAGCTACAAATGCATACATCCAATGTGCATTATACTGAATTTACATACACCTGTTCCTCTCCATAGTGCCTGAAGCTATAGCAAAGAATGTTCAGCTGTACAAGAGGAGGATGGTACACCTTTTCAGGCACTGGGGTGAGTGTACCTGCTTGTTACAGTACTGGTCAGACTATTGTTGCACCTGTTCATTGTTATACATGTTGCAGACTGTGTATATACTAAGCTTATAGCTTTAGTCTGCAGCTGTAGCTTTTGTCCTTTGTGCCAACTCTGCTGTAAGTAGCATCGTTCAAAAGAAGAAGTATGTGTGTTTGATGTTTATTGGCTATTTGACTGCAGGGTGTGGTGGAAATATCAAAGTAGCTCAACAGGTTAAGATATTGCCTTTCAGGTTACATGTGCTGATTTATGGCGGTTGAATTTCTACCCTGAATTGTGAATTGGTTCATTCTTACTACTCTGGGGAGTGTGTTTATTGTTGTTTTGAGTACAGTAGCAATCTGACTATAAGAAAATAATGCATATCTGCTGAAGTTTTTCATTCTATATGCATTTGTCTCTCTCCCACCATCTTTGCTTGTTACATATGTTTTATGTTACAGTTATATGCAGCAACATCTAGATCTGTGGCTATCACTCCAGCAATGATCATCAGCCTGTCCGCTATGTGCCACAACCATCCACCCCAACTGAAGACCAGCCCATAAAGATCATCTCCCAAATATGACAGCAGCTAGAGAAGACAGGTCAATCATTGGCAATGGAGATGATGCCTTTATCACACACAGGCAGCTGGCAGACATGGACGGAGAGTTGATTAGTTTGCTTTATGTCCAAGTCAGCCATCTAGACCACTCCTCCAGGAGATGATTGAGTTATACCCCTACCCTGTACTGGCTCCTCCGTATGATACAGGGTCTAGTGTGGAGGTAGCCCAGGGTGGCAGTTAGGCTCCCACTGGGTCACAGGTGGGCAAGTATGTCAGCTGCACAAACCCCATCTTAAGCCCCCTCATAGTGTTATCCTCCCTATTGTTGTCTAATCCTCCCTAAAACAATTGTCTACCCTCTGCTTATCTGATGGCTCCTTTTCCACTGTGCTCCCCCTCCCGCAGTATGTCAACACCTCTCCCAGAAGTCCTATTTGTCTTCTGTGTGTGTTCATTTGCCCCTGCTCACAAGCCTAAACCTCTTTCCTTTCCAACAACTTTCCTTTCTTTCTTCCTCGGCTGCCTTTCATGATGGCTGTACACTTTGTTTCTTTCCATTTGCAGTCAGTACCAACCCTGTCTACTGCTGACCTGTATTTAATTAGCATTTATATTTTGTAAGTTGACCCCATAATGCACCAGTTGGCTACTGATATACTGAACAACTTTGTTACAATTTGTTTATTTCAGCAGTTTGACAGGTATATAAATTGGGCACCTCTACCAAAAAAGTTATTTTACCTCTTCTTGTTTCATCAAATGATTCCCACATGTGCTTCCTTCTGCTTGGTTGTCCTTTTTCCGTATCATCTTATTCTCCCTTTTCTACCCTTTTAACTTGTCAAAAGGCAAATTAAAATGATGTTGCAGCCTTTTTCATAAGGGCATCTGATTTTACCATCTTGCAGCTTATGAGCACACAGAGTCACATCAAGGCATCTTTATGTACCATGAACACCTGGCATGCATGCAGTATGCGTCAATCACCAGTAGTGTTACATTTCTTCACTGCACATCTTATTCTGTCTGCAAACAGGTTTCCCAACAAGTTATGATTTTTACACAGCTTTTGGCCTGTGTTAATCATTAATACTCTTATAGCCACATAGCACTCAGCAAATAAATGGCGGCCAGCCCAACATTGTCATGAGCACCATGATTATGAATCTCAGGGAATGTCTCTTAGTAGCTCCTGGAAATCTCAGTAACATGGTGATTAGAGAAATCAGAGCTTCTTTTTTTTTTCAAAACAGGTTTATTGTTTTAACATACAAGAGAAATATCATGACAATTTTATACAAGTAATTAAAAATAGATATGATTATAACATTCAACAAAACACCTAAAGTATTTACAAAGACATCCACTACAATCAGATCAATTAATTAAACTAAAATACCATGCTATTGAAATTAGGATTTTTTTAACAAATTTTGTAAATTATCCCATACAATATTATAAGATGTTTTTCTAGTTGTTCTTGACCTAATTGTGTTTATTTCCATATGGCACACTATATTCATAACATTTTTAAATTCATTGAACGAAGGAGGTGTATCTGAAATCCAATTTCTGGTTATTATTTTCCTAGCCACTGCTAGAATAGACCATAACAAGGGAAGCTTAACCTTTTTAACACTTTGAGGTACAGGTGTGTTGAATAATATAAGAGATTTAGAAATAATGAAATTATCTGTAAAAAGAGCCTGCAAAAATTCATTAATTGACTTCCAGTATTCTTTCAATTTTATACAGTCATAAACATATGAGCCCAGTCAGCATTAATTTCTACATTGCATCTCTTACATAGATTATCTTTATTATTTATTTTATTCATCATCAAAGGTGTATAAAAAGATCTATGTAAAAATTTCCATGTATAAAGTCTCCAGACAATGGAAGACGTAGTTCTATAGGCAGATTCCAATATATATTGTTTATCTTGTTGATTTGGTGGGTCCCCATTAATAGAAGTGAAATAATTCCAGTATGAATCTACACTGTAAAAATGTTTCTTGTCTGATAATTTTATGTATGTATGAAAGTTTACCTTTATCAGAAACTTTATGTTGTAAATTTAATATCAAGTAATCAATCAGTGTTGGAATAGATTCTTTAACTGTTATAGACATTAGATCTATTTTATCAATGAGATGTTGTCTAAAGGTCTGAACCTCTAACCAGCAAGTTTCTCTTAGATCAAATTCTTGTTTTAAGAAATCTAGATTTTTAACTTTATTATCAGATATCAACTGATACCAGTACTTTAGATCATTATCTATAGCTAAATGAGTTCTTTCAGAAGTAGATGACAAAAGCATACCCTGAGTATACATTATAGGAATATAATAAAATTCCATTCCCTATACTTAGGGTGCATGAATATAAAGTTACGATAGCTAATAATAATATTTAATGGGTAACAAACCATATGTTTAGGTGTAATAGGTGAAGTACAAAATTCCTTTAGTAACCATAACATGGAGTTATTTACAATCATATTTTTATGTGTTAAGGAGATTTTCATGAAGTGCATACTAATTAGCTCCCAATAATCTTTCCATTTTGCGACATATGACTGATCTATTAATAAAGTAATAACTTTTACAATAGAAGAGATAGTATATAAATTAAAGTCTGGAAAAGAAATACCCCCTTGAGACCAGCTATTAGTATGCTTCTTTAATGCAATCCTAGGTCTATTACGTGCCCATAGGAAATTTAACATTAGTGTATTCAGTTTCTTGATAATTACTTTTGTAGGTGGAAGTATTATTGATTGCATTAAGTATAAAATCTTGGGGAATATTATCATTTTAATAATTGTAAGTCTCTCCTCCATAGTAAAAAACATATTATTCCAGGTATTAAAAAGATTTTGTGTATTAAGAAAACAGGTATTATAATTATTATATATAATAGATTTAATATCTTTAGATAGTATTATACCTAAATAAGTTATCTGACCTGAATTGGGTACATATTTAGTAAAATCACTAATGAGAATATTTTTTCGTGTATATATAGGTAGTATTTTAGTTTTTTCTTCATTGAATATTAAACCAGAAATACTTTTAAAATTCATCATTTTATCAAATAGAGACTGCATAGAAGAATTAGATCCTGCTGATGTAATTAGAACATCATCTGCAAAAGTTGAATTTTGGATGTTGTATTTTCATCTATTTCAAAACCCTCTATGTCAGTACTGTTTCTGATCAAATTAGCCCAAGGCTCCATTACTAAAGTGAATAATAGTGGAGAAAGTGGACATCCTTGTTTTGTACCTTTAAAATGGGTATTTTTGTGAAACATATGTTCCTACCTTAATATAAGCCAATGTTCCTTTGTATAAATGCTCAATTAGATTTACAAATGCATCTGAGAAGTTTGTGCACTTCAGTAAGGTAAACAGATAGTCCCAACTTACTGAATCAAATGCTGAACTTATATCAAGACTAATAAGTGTTAAATCTTTCTTTTTCCTATTTGCAAAATCAATTTATGTTAAAGTTCTTTTTATATTATCAAAAGTATTTCTATTTACAATGAAGCTTGTCTGATCTATATCTATAATGCCGGGGATGATTGTCTTCAATCTATCAGCAAAAATACTCATAAACATTTTATAATCAACATTAAGTAATGAGATGGGCCGATATGAAGTACATCTAGTTGGATCTTTATTAGGTTTTAAAATTGGCGAAATAAATGTATATTGCCAAGATGGGGGGGTTATTAACTCAGTTTGGGCCAAAATAAAAACCTTATGTATTAATGAATATGTACTTTTAGAAAGAATTTTATATATCTCTGGTATAATACCATCATTACCCGGTGCTTTGTTTGATTTAAGCTTATTTATTTGTGTAATAACCTCTGTATATGAAATACTTTTGTCCAATAGTTTAATCTGTTGTTTATTAAGCTTTTTATTCATGTTTGTGGTTATAAACTCCTTTATTTTATCTTTAGGTTCCATGTTAATGTTATTATGGTTAATTTTGTGAAAGTGATTTCTAAATTCATCTAGTATTTCTGGTATACTAGAAATATTCTTATTTTTCCTTAGAGAAACAATTTCTTTGATATGGTTTTGTTTATTCAGCCTTTTTGTTTTATTTTTAAGTCTATGTAAGTATTTGGGGCTTATTGAATAAGACAAAAACTTGTATTTCTCTAAAGTTATTTTAACTTTATGAGTTAAAATTTCTTTGTATTTCTCATTTAGTTTGTTTATTTCTTCAATAACTTTCTTGTCCATAATATTTTCTTTATTATTATGTTTATAAGAGTCTAATTTACTTTGAATATCTAACAATTCCTTATCCCAAGATTTCCTTTTATTATTATACCATCTGATACTTTGTCCATATAGATATGATTTTAAGGCATCCCAAACATAGAAAATGGAGACTTCAGGAGTATTATTTATGTCTAAAAAATGTTTTACTTCTGAAAGTATATATTCTTTATAGTCTTTATTTTGAGTTAAGTATGCTGGTATCCTTTTGATCTGAACATTATGAGTATTTTTTATCATAAATTCCAAAACAATTGAATTATGATCAGATATAGGACATGAAATGATTTTGGAATTAATTAAATCTGTTACCATCTGGTTAGAAATAAAGACCCTATCTATTTTTGAATAAGTTTTGTATCTGTTAGAAAAAAAGGTGTATGGTAATGATTTTGAATCTATCTGATTATTAATATCATTCAAATGATAAGAATTAGCAAAATCATTTAAATGTTTTGCATTAGATGTAATTATTCTTTTTCCTATAGTGGTAGTATCACTTTCATGTAGTATACAATTAAAGTCACCAGCTAAAATAATATCTCCTATAGAGAATGATATGATCTTATCAAGATGATGTTTCATTGTATTAATACCAATTCCAGGTATCCAATATACATTAATTAAAGTGTAAGTCTTCCCATTAATTTGTATTGTAACCATACAAAACATTCCTTTGTCATCCTGATAAGACTTAATGGTTTTAGGAATGGGCATACTTTTATTCCATAAAATAGCCACTCCTCTTTTTTTCTGAGTGTGCTCTGAACTAACCAATACTGTATATTTGTTTGTGGCTAGTTTATCAATATCTTTTTCAAGAGATGGGTTTCTTGCAGGAAGACTAAGTTGGCCTTATGTAAATTAATGTATCTTATTAGGCTTGCCCTTTTACATGGACTATTCAATCCATTAATGTTTAAAGAAATTCCTTTTAAAGATGTCATTTGGCATTTTTAAAACTTATTAATCTTATGATCAAAATAACAAATAACAACATAAGTAATGTTACATCTCCTCCTTTAGGTGTACCTTTAAATATAGCTGTATTTATTGAATCTCTTATGGGATTTTGTATAGGATTCAATTTTGTTTGTAGTGACAATGAGTGTACAAAATATATTGTGGATGTCAAAACTATATACATATAACAATGAACAAGTGAAAATAATGTAAGGATTAAACCTTGCATCCAGCCTGGAGTTAAAAACTCCAACTTAGAATAGTATTTACCACTCAAGTTAACCCCCTACCCTAAGCAGCAGTACCTCAGCTACCACCTTATCAATTTAATACTGGTTATATTTAACTTAAATTAACAGCTTTCAATTCAATTATCTAGCAAGACAAGACTACACATTTGATAAAACAGCATCATATAAACTAAAATAAACTTTTTTTTTTTTAAAACTATTCATACTACTATATACATCTATGTAATATAATACACTTGTATTCAAATAGCATTCAAATAATCTTGATATTAGGAACCAAGAGGAGAGAGAGAAATAAAAGACGTGAAAGGGAGAGAGAGTGAAAGAAAGAGAGAGAGAGAAAAAAAGGAAGGCATATTTACATATTAATTTATTCAAAGTATGTAAAAATAAGTTCTAACATTCATTTAAATCAAAAACTTTGGCTAATATGGTTCAGACATTACATATATTAAGATGCATCTATTTTCTGTCATGTAAATGCAGTCAACAGCTTCCAGAAAGAAAACTTGAATTGCTTGTATATGAGCATTTTACTCATACTCATTATTGTCAATAGAATAAAATATTATATTTATAGAAATTGTTATAAATCATACTGCATAGTTATGCAAATTCTCAGAAACACTTGCATTATTGTAAAAAAAGCCATCTGTATTTTGTATGTCTATACTACTGCTTTAAAATATATCACATGACAATTTCTTCCAGAATAGAGTTATAAAGTTATTTATGCTTGTCAATCAGATGAATTAAATGAGTCATAGTAATGTATATGTTTGGAACATACGTTTTTAACACAGATTAGTATGCTGCAGTCAAGTAGATTTTCAAAAACATTTGAATAAATGTTTCATTTTCTATGCCTTCTAAAATAAGACATTTACTTACTACAAGAAACTGCATCATTTAAATTCATTATAACTGACATATTTTATGAATTATAACATAGATATTTAAGTAATTATATAAAATAACTCACATTTAGATGTTAAAGAGTTCATTTTCCTTCACATAGTTGCATTTGCATCAGTTCTACTTCCTGGTAGAGTGTTCTTCCTGAATCTGTGATGTGTCAGTGTGATATCTGGGTCAAAGGTCAAACTGACTGCTTTCAGCTTCTCTGTGAGAATTCTGAGAGTTGAAGCTTTTGAAACAACTCGAAGACACTGTTCATGAGGTAGCCCACATCCCAGATTGTCTCCCTTAACATTTTGGCAGGAAACTTGTTAAAAACTAGTGACAAACATTCATTTAGCAGTGTAAATGCATCTAAACATGACAAAACCTTCGTGATGTATTTTACAGGTTATTACAGCCTCTATGTAAGTGAAATTAAGCCCAAAGTTATTAATAAGTAATAAAACTCAATATTTATGTCCCAACTCAATTTTTATGCAAATCTTATTATTTACTGTGTCTATATAATCAAAAGCATTTCTATATATTAATATGAAAAAAAATAAAGAGAAAGAATAAAGAAAAGAAAAAGAGAGTAGAAAATAAAAGTGTGTAAAGCAGAAATAAAAAAAAATGTAAGAGAAAGCTATAAGATGTATATACAATGGAATATTACTTACTGTTTATATTAATAAAGTTAAAAATAAAACATATTATTTACTATTATTTAGTTCTAATTATTATTAGTTAAAGCATGACAGATTATTTACAAACAAGCATAAGCAGTATAATCAAGAAAGTATAATTAGGAATAGCATTTGAAGAACATATAAACTTTTTACAAGGAATAAATATGTTATTATTCTATTAATCATATTTTCATTACTCTTCTCTCCCTGCCCTTCCCCACCCTTTACCCACTACATAATCTAAATAGAATGTCATTGTTTAAACAAAGAAAAGAAGAAAAGGAGAAAAAAAGAGAAAAAAATGTATCAAATTACTGACCTTACTTCTCTTTTTCAGAAAGAGAAACAAATTGAATAATAGCTTGTTATTAGTTCCTCAGATATTTTGACTGGTTATGAAACAAAACATTTCTTTGCACACAGAGAATAACTTTGATTAAATCTTTTTCAGAATATTTGTGGCTTTCTGGAAATGCAGGAACTATATTTAAAAAGATTAATAATGAAGTAAAATGATGAGAGAAAAAAAAGAAAAAAAAACATAGAACAAATCATTTGTTTTTTAGTCTCTTCTTCTTCTCTGAAGTCTTCCACGAAGTTTCAGTTGCCAGTCTCTTTAATGAAGGACTAGCCCATTCCATTTCCTCTATTTTATCCAAAATCTTATTTTTTTTGATAAACAGTAAAGCAAAGTCTAAGTCATCAAAAATTTTAGGACCATCAGGAAGGAAGATTTTTAGCTTGGCAGGAAACAGAAGGTATGTTTTAAACGGTGCTTTTTTAAGCTCCCTTATTAGTGGCAGAAAAACTTTTCTTTTAGCTATTACCAAGGAAGAATAGTCATTGTCAAAACGCACAGTTGTCTCATTAATCTTAACAGGAGCTTTAGCCCAAGCAGATTTAAGAACCATCTCTTTATCAAAAGATGATAGAAATCTAACTATAACTGATCTAGGATAGTTTTTGTTAGAGTTAGTATTAGCTATAGATCTATGTGCTGTTTCGATACCAAAAGAGATTGTTTCTGGTAAGTCTAAAGTTTTAGGGAGCCATGTTGTTAAAAAAAAAGTAATATTGTTACCTTCAATATTTTCTGGCAGTTCAAAAATCCTAATGTTATTGCGCCTAGATCTATTTTCCAGGTTAGCCAGCTTTGTTTGTAAATGTGTATTTTGTTTCAGCAGAAACTCAATGTTGATTTCTTCTTCTTGGATTCTATTTTCCATGTCATTCACAGCTTCTTCTATGCCTGTCATCTGGATCTTCTGTTGTTGCAGGTCTATATGTAACAAGTCTATTTGTTTTGTAGTTTTTTCTATGAAGGTATCTATTTTAGTATCCATTTTATCCATCTTAGCAGTAAGTTGCTGGATTATAGTTATCAGAGACTGAAGTTCTTTCTTGATGCTGGAGTCTTGAGAATTTGTCTTACTGGAACTCATTTCAGACTGATAAACTGACAGGAAAATTTCCAAAGTGATTTCTGACAGGAATATTGTTAAAATTTCCTTCCTTTTTTAGATATAGTTCAAGAACTATATAAAACAAACATATTTAGAAAGAAAATTACTTCAAAAATTAATTTTTTAAGTAATTAATTCCTGTCAGTGTAATGAAATTGGTGGAGCTGAAGAAATCTGCTGCTATCCTGTGTTCATCCTTGGCCATGCCCCGAAATCAGAGCTTCTTGATGTAATAAATTAAGATTTTTTTTTCAGATGCAAGTGTATATTTTTGATCTTTGTGTTTATGTTTGCAAAATTACCTAAACTATATTCCTGAGAATAAATGTTCTTATGTAATTATTTTAACATATTAATAGCCCCTTAAATATTGTTTCAGTTTGGCAAATCAATGCCCCTGTAGTTAATTTTGACAGCTATTGATATGTAAGTTTTATCTTGCCTACTTTTGCTACCTGTTATAGCTACATTTCTTTGTGAATTATTTTAGATGCTTAATTTTCAAAATATTGCCTACACGCATGTATTTTATTGGTTCATATTTTCATTATTTTACTTATTTTGTTAGTATTAGTACTTTCATTTATAGTGAGTCACACTGATCAGCTTTTTGGTGATTAATCTGTTGTTATAACTGCTGTTACTTTGTTTTGAAAGATGTCTTTGGTAAGAAGCCCATATTTTTTTGGTCAAGAGTTGTATGTTCAGAAAAGCCATCATTCACTAATTCTTTTCAGCAAACACATATCTATAAAAGCATGTATATTTATATATATATATATATATATATATATATATATATATATATACACACATATATATATATTTTGATATATATATATATATATATATATATATATATATATATATATATATTTATAGGTTCATAGGTAGGTGCTAGACTATTGGCCCTAGGGCTTATACAAGCCTAGCCAAAAAGATACCCTGGCTTTTGCCACCCAAGAAAATTATTTTCCTGTGCCCTTGTTGAGCATAGCCACAGAGGTGATCCCTGGGGTGAATTTCCTATTTTCCATCCAGTCATTAAGATTTTTCTTGAAGAGTGCTAGTGAGGAATTTTGCTTGATATAGATAGGTAGTTTGTTCCAGAGTATGGGAAGTCTCTGGGACAGGAATCTATCCCTCAAGCATGTTCTGTTTATTGTGGTGACAAGGTTTAGGTCCCTAGAGCATGTAGCTCGGAGGGATTGGGATTTCTTTAAGTGGAGCATGTCCAACAACTCTGAGTTTAGGTTCATAGGTTCATACTAGGCTATCTGCCCTGGGGCAATTATAAGCCTAGCCCGATTCTGTATGGCTTATGCCACCCATTGATTTGAGTATACTGTGCCCTTTTTAAGGTTTAGTTTACTGTGCCTCTGTCCAATAGTGACAAGGGAGTAATCCCTGGGACAAACCTACAATCCCCCATCCACCTATCGAGAGTCTTCTTGAAGAGATTCAGTGAGGTGCTCTGCCTCACATGAACTGGAATTCTATTCCAAAGCGAAAGGAGCCTCTGGGATATGAACCTGTCCCTCCAGCAAGTTCTGTTTAATTCCGTGCTGAGGTTCAAGTCCCTCGAGCGTGTGGCTCTAAGGGATTTAGATTTACTGAGGTGGAGCATGTCCATTAATTCTGGATTTGACATAGCTTTGTATGTCAGGCATAGATCGCCTCGAAGTAGGCGGTATGCAACTGAGTAGAGCTGGAGTTTTTTTAACTGAGCAGCATATGGCATCTGTTTGAGACCCTTGATCCTCTTGGTGAGATACTTTTGGGGTCTTTCTAATTGCTGCAGGTGTCGGGTAAGGTACATCCCAAAAGGGGCATTGTATTCTATGATGGGCCTGATGAGGGATGAATAAAGGGACACGATTACCTCTCTTGATCTAGATGTGAAACTCTTCGTGATGAGGTTGTAGAAGGTCTTTCTAACCACTTTGGCAATGTGGTTTTCAAAGGAGAGATTGCTATCAACTTGGGTCCCCAGGTCCCTAATAACTTTCTCTGTACTTAATGGGTTTCCGTCTATGTGGTAATTTGTGGGCACATTGTTTTTGCCAAAAGGTATGAGTATACATTTTTTGGCATTTAGCTTTAAACCATGGTGCTGGCACCAGTTATCTGTCTCTGTGAGACCTTTTTGAAGGATGTTTGTGTCAGCTGGAGAGTTGATTATGGCGCCCAGTTTGCAGTTGTCTGCGAACTTGGTGAGCCATAGTCCTCCCACGTTTGCCTGTACCTCAGAAAAGTATATACCGAACAAGAGTGGTCCCAGGACAGAACCCTGTGGGATGCCACTTGTGACCGGTTTTGAGTCAGACATGGCTCCAGCAACTCTCACTCTGTGGGTTCTGTCTTTGAGCCAGTTTGCGACCCTTTTTGTGACATAGGGGTTTATATTTAAGCTGGATAGCTTATCTATGATGCCCGAGTGGGGTATTGTGTCAAATGCCTTTGCAAGGTCCAGATAGGCTGTGTGGACTACCTTCCCTTCATCTATGGCTTTGGTGACTGTTTCGAAGAAGTCAACCAGGTTCAAAAGGCAGGATCTGCCCTTGACAAAGCCAAACTGGGTAGGATCTAGTGTCTGTAGGTCCCCAATGTCTCTGTTTATGAGCTCCATGATGATCCTCTCTATAGCCTTGCAGACTAAGCTAGTCAGGCTTATGGGGCGATAGTTTCCAGGGTCCGTAGAGGCTCCACCTTTGTGGAGTGGGACCACTGTTGCTGTACGCCATTCTGTGGGCACATATCCTGTAGTGAGGCTGATATTGTATAGCTGTTTTATTTGAGGGATTAGTTCCTCTTGTAGTTCATGTAGGACACAACCTGGGACGCCATCTGGTCCCATGGAAGCAGTGTTTTTTGCTTTGAAGAGGGCAGCCTTCACCTGAGCATCAGAGATGTTTGGGAGGCAGCCTTCTGCCGGGATAGATACTTGCTCTTTTGGGGAGTTTGCACTGAACCTGTCTGCCAGGATATTGGCGATGTCTGTAGGTTCAGTGTATTTTTTGTCATTTAGAATAAACTCAGAACAAGTCTGGGAGTTGCATCCCAGGTTTCTAACATAACTGAAAAAAGCCTTATGATTGTCTTTGGTGTCCTGTGCAATTTTTCTCTCGAAGCTGGCCTTGGAGGATTTTATGAGGGATTGTAATTTTTTGCTAGTACTGATCAGAGATGCCTTCCCTATTAGGGATTTTGCTCTATCATGTAGTAGCTTCCTCCTTCTGTTGTACAGTTTATTTATGGCAGGGGTCCACCAGACTGGACGCCTGCCTTTGGATGATTGGGTTTTGGTTTTGTTTGGGATAGCATGATCCATGCATTCCTGGAGATGTCCGTAGAATGCGTTTATATAGGATTCTGCAGTTTGGGCCGTAGTTTCTACTGGCCCTGGGGCCTTGAAGGATTCCACTTCGGTTTTGAGAAGTGAGAAGTTCGCTTTTGAGAAGTTTTTCACTGTGGTTTTCTGAGCTGGGGGTGGGGTCGGGATGTGGACATCCAGTGAAATTAATTTATGGTCTGATCTTACCAATGAGGGATATACTTCTGGTGTGGAGCATAGAGTCCCCATGTTGGTAATGATCAAGTCTAGTATGTTGTCCCGTCTTGTGGGAGTGGTGACTAGTTGTTCCATAGCATTTGAGTTTATAATTTCCAGGAACCTTTGGGCTAAGGCTCTGGGGCTTGAGTAGTGCTTCCAGTCAATGTTTGGGTAGTTGAAGTCGCCCAATATAATGGTGTTCGGAGAGATCTTCATGTTCTCCAATGTTTTCAGGAAAGCCGAGTGTGATTCCTGACTTTGAGAGGGTGGTCTGTAGGATGCTATAAACTGAAAAGCAGTCTTGCCCACTGTTAGTTGCACATGGATGGTCTCCGATACTTCGTGCAATGCCACTAACCTGGAGGTGTGGATATCCTTGATAAATATGGAAACTCCCCCTCCTTTTGTGGTTCGGTCCTGGTTTTGGGGCCGAAAAGCATGATATGAGGTATAGCCTGGTAGTGCTGGGGTGCTCTCTGGAGCCTTGAACCAGGTTTCTGTCACTGCACAGATATCAATGTTCTCCATACTGAGGAGAGCTTCGAGTGCGTGCATCTTGAGGTTAAGACTTCTGGCGTTTAGCAGCATTACCCTTAGTTTCGTGTTCCTTGTGCTGTCTATGTGGGTGGGTTTGACTTTTGAGCCTTGCCTAAAAAAGGCACTATGGGGGTGGCAAGAGCCTTTGCCAATATCCAAAAGCCCAGTGGTGACAGGTGCAAGCCGTCCCTAGCGAAGCAACGTGGCTTATCGAGCATGTCATCCCAGGCTGACAGACACTGGATCCCCTTTGAATGACACCAAAATTTTAGCCAATTGTTAAAATCAATCATTTTGTCTTTGTACTGTGGCATCATTCTAGGTGAGGGTAAGATGCTGCTCAAGGTCAGGGTCATACCAGCCTGGGCTACATGATCAGAGAGCTCCTCTATGTCTCTTTTCATGTAGTCCATGGAGGTACATCTCAGGTCATTCACACCAGCATGTACAATGACTGAGTCATATTTGTATTTGCTTTGGAGTGACCTGAGTGCTTGCGTTATGTGGCGGATCCTAGCACCTGACAGGCAGCTTACCATGACCTTCTCTTTATTCAGCCTGGTGAGCGGGACGTCAGTGTGTCTGACAATAGAGTCACCTATTACAAGAGTATCAGGTGTGTTATTCAGCCTTAAGGGCTGTGGCTGCTTGGCACACTGACTTTGTGGGTTATGTGTTGTGCGTGTTTTGTTTTAAGGTAGCGTTTGCTTGGATGTCTGCTTTGGAGGTCTCTGTTGCTTAGGTAGATTCTTATTTAGAGCCTCCGAGTATGTTTTTGTGTATTTATGTGTTTGGTTCGCTGATGTGGTGGGACTGTGTGATACTGGAATTGTGTTGTGTGAGGTTACCTTCTCCTCCTGACTGGTTACACCAGTTTTGAGATGAGAGAGCTCAGCCTCCAGTTTGGCTAAATAGTTGCATCTCTCACATATATTTGAACCTGTTTGGAGGAGGAAAGGGTTGTCCATGTACATGAGACAGTTGCAACATTGCCTCAAAATTCCCAGATTCACCAGCTGGACTGGAGAGGAAACCATTGACTGACCTTTGGACATGCTAGAGTAATGTAGGGAAACTGAATTTAAGATGGACCAATAGAGGACAGGGTAATCGTAGAGAGTATAAGAGTAAGTAGTGCTTATGGTTTAATAGTGCTAACTTGTAGGATTACTTAATTGGACCAGTGAAGGGCCTTAGAATGAGAATATGGTGTTTAAATTGAGAGATAGAGCAGTTCTAAGGGAAAAAGTGAAGAGCAGACTTTGTGGAGCCAGGAATAGTTTAAACCCAATTAGGCGGCGCTGCCCGCTGTTGCGCTATGCTCAAAAACGCGCAAAAACATGCAAAAGAGGGTTTTAAGAGAGGAAGATGAAGGAGTTTTGGAATTGACCCAAAATGGCCAATAAAACTACAGTTTCAAGTCAGTAACCACTCCCACAGGGGCAGGCAGTCTGCTCAATGTTTTTCACTGCCACTGATCAACAGAGAGACTTCCCTTTAGCCCAAGCAAAAATGGCCTCACAGAAACTTACAAGCAGTTCAAGAACAGCAAGCCTGTAACTGAACTTTTTTAAATCTCAGAAAAGTGGGAAAAAAGCAAGATTTTTTTTTTTTTTTTTTTTCAGAGATAGCAGAGGTTCACAAGTATCAACAAGTTATAACAGTGCAGTAAATGACCCCACACAAGAGTGCTAGGCCAAAGACAGATAAAATGCAAGTTTTGAGAAAAAAACGATTTTAAAAATAAGTGCAAACAGGAAATTTAGTAAACAGCTCTAGGTTGTGCTCTAAATACAATTACCAATGCAGAAATCAAGTTTAATAACCCAGAAAATGCTCAAAATAGGCAGCTATGCAGAAAAACTTAGCAAATAAACAGAGGAAAAATACTTAAAATCTCAAAAGTGGCTCCTTTCTTCTCTCAGTGTTTTCTCCTCTTTGTGGGTGCTTTACCAACAGCCAACAAGCCTGAAAGACACCAAAACCACGAGGCAACCAGGTTTTAAGAGAGGTAGATAAAGGAGTTTTGGAATTGACCCAAAATGGCCAATAAAACTACAGTTTCAAGTCAGTAACCACTCCCACAGGGGCAGGCAGGCTGCTCAATGTTTTTCACTGCCACTGATCAACAGCGAGACTTCCCTTTAGCCCAAGCAAAAATGGCCTCACAGAAACTTACAAGCAGTTCAAGAACAGCAAGCCTGTAACTGAACTTTTTTAAATCTCAGAAAAGTGGGAAAAAAGCAAGATTTTTTTTTGTTTTTTTCAGAGATAGCAGAGGTTCACAAGTATCAACAAGTTATAACAGTGCAGTAAATGACCCCACACAAGAGTGCTAGGCCAAAGACAGATGAAATGCAAGTTTTGAGAAAAAAATGATTTTAAAAATAAGTGCAAACAGGAAATTCAGTAAACAGCTCTAGGTTGTGCTCTAAATACAGTTACTAATGCAGAAATCAAGTTTAACAACCCAGAAAATGCTCAAAATAGGCGGCTATGCAGAAAAACTTAGGTTAGTATATTAGGCAGAGATCGCCTCTGAGTAGGCGATATGCGACGGAGTAAAGCTGGAGTTTTTTGAGATGGTCTGCATAGGGCATCTGTTTGAGGCTGGTAATCCTCCATTTCCAGTTGTTGTAGATGTGTTGTGAGGTACATACCAAAAGGGGCATTGTACTCTATAATGGGTCTAATGAGTGATGAGTAGAGGGGAACAATGACTTCTTTTTTTCCTGGATTAGAAACCTTTTGTGATGAGGTGTGCCACGTAGAAGGATTTCCTGACTACTGTGGCGATGTAATTATCAAAGGAGAGACTACTGTCCACCTGTGTCCCAAGGTCTCATCACACTTTTGGTGTTAAGTAGACTACCACCTATGTGGTAGCTCATGGGTACAGAGCTTTTACCAAAGGGGATGAAAATGCACTTTTTGGCATTGAGCTTGAGGCCATGGCTTTGACACCAGGCATCTGTCTCAGTGAAGCCCTTTTGTAGGATGTCCACATCATTAGGAGTTTCAATTATGGCTCCTAGTTTGCAGTCATCTGCGAACTTCATTACCCAAAGACTTTCTGTGTTAGCCAGTACTTCAGAAAAGTAGATACCAAACAAGAGAGGACCCAGGACTGAACCCTGTGGTACTCCACTTGTCACTGGTCTGAAATCGGATTTGGAGTCTGCTATTTTTCACAGTGTGGATTCTGTCATTGAGCCAGTTGGCAATCCATCTTGTGACATAGGGATTTGTACCTAGTTTAGTGAGTTTATCTATAATTCCAGAGTGGGGGATGGTGTCAACAGCCTTGGTGAGATATAGATAGGCTGTGTGAACCACTTTACCCTTGTTTACGGCTTTGGTGACTGCTTCAAAGAAGTCAATCAGGTTTAGGAGACATGATCTGCCTTTTACAAACCTGAACTGGGTGGGATCCAGAATTTGGAGATTACCAATGTCTTTGTTTATAAGTTCCATGATGATACATTCCATAGCCTTGCAGACCAGGCTCATTAGGCTAATGGGGTGGTAGATCCCGGGGTCCATGGTTGGCTCCCCCTTTGTGGAGTGGGATAACCATCGCTGTGTGCCATTCAGTGGGCATTAAGCCTGAGGTGAGGCTATGATTGAACATGATGCTTAGGTGGGGTGCCAGTTCATTCTGTAGTTCATGTAGAATGCAGCCTGTGATGTTGTCAGGTCCCATGGATGCTGTATTCTTGGCTTTGGAGATTGTGTTTTTTACCTGTGCAGCCGTGATTACAGGAACTTTGGATTCTTCCAGTATAGAGATGGGCTCTTTAGGGGGGGGGGTAAAGTTAGTACTGAACCTATCTGCCAGGATGTTGGCAGTATCAGTTGGTTCTGTATATTTAGTGCCATTGTGCTGTAAATCAGAGCAGATCTGAGTGTTGCATTGAGATTTTTGACATAGCTATAGAATGTCTTGTGGTTGTCTTTAGAATCAGTGGCAATTTTGTTTTCATAACTAGCTTTGGAGGATTTTATGAGGGATTTCAGCTTCTTACTGAGGCTGACCAGGGAGTTCTTCCAGTCATGGGATTTTACTCTTTTTTGCAACAGTTTCTTTCTTCTGTTGTAGAGTTTGTTTATGACAGGGCACCACCAGACAGGCTTCCTTTTTTTGGAGGACAGTATCTTAGTTCTGTTAGGGATAGCACAATCCATACACTCGTGTAAGTGCGTATAAAGTGCATTTGTGTAGGATTCAGCAGTCGTACCTCTATTGTCCGTCTGCATGGGTGTTGTGAAGTTTACCACTTCTGTCTTAAGAAGTGTGAAGTTGGCTTTGGAGAAATTTTTATGGTGGTTTCTCTAATGGGGGGTGAGGGCGGGATGTGGATGTTTAGGCTGATTAACTTGTGGTCAGATCTGACCAACTAGGATTTGACCTCTGGTGTGGAACACCGGTCGCCCATGTTGATAATGACCAGGTCTAGGATATTGCTGCCCCTGGTGAGGGTATGGATAAGTTGAATCCAAGGTGTTGGAATTTATGAATTCCAGAAAATGTTGAGCAAAAGAGTTGGTACATGAGTAGTTTTCCCAGTTAATTTTGGGGTAGTTGAAATTGCCCATTATTAGGGTGTTGGGTTGTACCCTAATATTTTCCAGTGTATCAAGAAATAAGAAGTGGGAATCCTGGGGCATGGTGGGGAATCTGTAGCAAGTTACAATTTGGATTGTGGTCTTGCCCAGAGTTAGTTGCACTTGTATTATCTTGGCTGCATTATGTTGAGCAACTAGCCTGGAGGTGTGGATATCCTTAATGGATATGGACATGCCTCCACCTTTAGTGTTTTGGTCCTGGTTAGGTGGCCGAAAGGTGTGGTATGAATTATAGCCTGGTAATGCAGGGGTCCTCTCTGGAGCCTTGAACCAGGTCTCTGTCACTGCACAGATGTCAATGTTCTCCATTTTAAGGAGTGCCTTGAGTGAGTGCATTTTGAGGTTTAGACTTCTATCATTGAGTAGTATTACCCTCAGATTTTGCTTGCTTGTACCTGTTATGGTGGTGAATTTGTCATTTGAATCTTGCCTAAAAAAGGCACTATAAGGGTGGCAAGAGCCTTAAGCAGTATCCAGAATCCCAAGGGCGACAAGTGCACGCCATCTCTGGCAAAGCATCGTGTTCTGTCTATCATGTCATCCCAGGCAGACAGATACTGGATCCCCTTAGAATGACACCAGAAGCTTAGCCAATTGTTGAAGTCAATCATTTTGTCCTTGCACTGTGGTATCATTTTGGGTGATGGCAGGATGATACTCAGGGCTAGGGTCATACCTGCCTGGACTACAAGATCAGAGAGCTCCTCCATGTCTCTCTTCATGTAGTCCAGGGAGGTACTTCTCAGGTCATTAACACCAACATGGACAATGACAGAGTCATATTTGTACTTGCTGTGGAGTGACCTGAGTCATATATATTTGTGTGTGTGTGTGTGTGTGTGTGTGTGTGTGTGTGTGTGTGTGTGTGTGTGTGTGTGTGTGTGTGTGTGTGTGCATTTGTGTGTGTGTATGTAAGTATGTATATACAAACAAATGCACACAGATAGCTCCTTTTATCTATTACTTTACAGCCATTTAAAATATTTTGTGTTATCCATTTGTAGTTTCCTGAACTCATAATAAAATGCTAAAACTCTTTAAATTAAATACTCATAAATTTAGTCTTTTCTGGTTCTCACAGGAACAGATTGCAGCCTCTACAGGATATCAATCTCACCATTATGGAACTGTGGTTTCTGTGCTGTAGATGTTTATTTTTGTTTGTGGACGAAGGCAGTCATTACCACATAGCACTGTAGTATGTCATATTTATTGTCACAAAGGCATACGTCTCAAGTGTTTCTCCCCAGACCTTCGCTGAAAATTGGTTTCAATCCAAGTTGGCCTTTCCCAGTAAACAATTGTCAAATAAATAAATAAAATAATGTAATTATGAAACAGATAAATAACTTACTCTCAAGAAACATTTTCATTTTCAAAAAATACCGGAAACAAAGTTGAAGAAATATAGCAAACAGCTGCAATGCATAAAACAGACTGACATATAGGGTAGTGTCCATAGTCCAAAGCTTTGCATTTTTGTAGCAGTGATCTGCAGAGTGCCACTACGAGAGTATGTAAATCCTGGACTTTTTGTGAACATGCCCCCCCCCCACTGCAAATGCTTAACATGATTAACACGTAAGTAATTGGGGGACAGCTACCACACTGTTAGCATGAGTTTGATTCATAGACCTGAATCTATAATGTACTGATTTGCATTCAATGTATGTAAATAGCCCTGAAGCTACAATAGAAAGCAACAGATTTCACTCAGAAAATGCTAGGGAAACTTAATTGGTATTTCTGTCTACCTGGACATTATACTGAAGGGGTCACTTGGGTGAATGTTTTATTTCAGTACTTATGCATTCCTGGACAATTTACTGAAGGGGTCACTTGAGGAAATGTTTCATTTTAGTGCTAGTGCATTTTACTGAAGGGGTCACTTGGGTGAATGTTTCATTTCACTGGCTGTGCATACTTGGACAGGTTATGGTGGGATTGCTTGGGTAAATGTTCAATTTCAGTGTTTGTGCATACCTGGACATAATACTGAAGGGGTCAGTTGGGGAGATGTTTCACTTTAATGCTTGTGCATACCTGGACATATTACAAAAGGGGTTGCTTAGGTAAATGTTTCATTTTAGTGCTTGTGCATAACTTGACATATTACTGTAGGGGTCACTTGGGTGAATGCTTCATTTTACTGCTTGTGCATACCTGGACATATTATTGAACTGGTTGCTTGGGGAAATGTTTCATTTTAATGCTTGTGCATTCTAGGGCATGCTACTGCAGGGTTCGCTTGGGTGAATGTTTTATTTTGGTGCTTGTGCATACTGGGGCATGTTACTGAAAGTGACACTTGGATGAACATTTAATTTCAGTTCTTGTGCATACCTGGACATATTACTGAATGAGCCACCAGTGGAAATGATTTTCATGGTTGTGCATACTAGGGCATGTTACTGAAGGGGAAGCTGGGATAAATAATTTGGTTTGTGTACCAGGGAAGTGCTTGTGCATATATAGTCAGACTGCTACAGTGATCACGGGACAAAATAATTTAGTGTATCATTTTAGTGTTTGCGCATACTTAATACAAACTAACGAAGGGGTCGCTGAGGGAAATAATTCATTTGTGTGTTAGGGAAGTGTTTGTGCATACTTGGACAAACCAGTTTGAGGACTCCGACTACAATGTCAAAGATGAAGCATCATATTTAACAATGAATGTGAGTACAACAGGAAGTTCAGACTATGAATTGAAAAACTGCCTCATTAGCATACATGCTTTGTAACATTTATTTCTTTTTTTTGTATATCATTATTTTTAAGGCCTTTCACATTAGCATAAAGAGCCTCTATGAATATCACCTTTGCTATGCTTATTCGTAAGCAGCAGGAATACCCAATTGCATTTGTGCAAGTGAATATGAATATGAGCCATACTGTGGCATGAATGGAACTGAGCAGTTCAAAACAGGTCGGCATAAACCTATTATCGGTAATAGTGCACTGACTAAGGTTTGAGTCTCAGCAGTAACATTCAGGGGAACACAAACCACCTTTAGACCTGAGTATAAGGTGGTTGCATTTTAACAACATAGCAGACAGTGCTTCTACAGGGGCTTATTAGTGCTGTGTCCTAGAAGGAAATAGGTTTTTACAGTATGATTATTTTTTTTTTTGTTATGAAAAAGCAGTTAAGTAAATAGTGACAAGTCTTCTTTAAAGGGGAACTGAGTGGTAAGTTTGAAGTGACATAGAGGGGCACTATACTTACTAAAGTAAACACTGATAAGTGAGTATACCAAAAGTAGTTATGTGCGATTGTCTTGTTTGTCAGAAGCTGGTATATTTGAAACTACAGAAAACCTGTTATACATGTGAAAGAGCACATCATGTCAGTTAAAATGTTAGTAATATCAAGCATTAAACAACAGCAGTGGCTTTGACAATTTACTGAACAAATAGTCTCAGTAGGAATTATGCCAGCAAATAATATGAACAGTCATATATCTTTAACACATTACTACTTCGGTATGGCAATCTCAGATTTTATATATATATATATATATATATATATATATATATATATATATGGTTCTACCTGACATAATCGAAACCACACAACACCACAACCACACATCAACCCCATATTCGACACAGTCCAAACACACAAACCACACACAAATAACCGATAACGAAATAACAAACGGTAACACAAACACTACAACCAAACAAAAAAACATAAACACATCCAAAACACACACAACACACACAACAACACAAAACCACTTAAAAACAATAACTCTACACTCAAACCTTTACCCCTACACTCTATACTTGACTATCACCCTAACCTAACTCCCTCCCTTCTCCCTAACCTAAACCCCTCTAACCCTCGCCCTATCCCTACCTCTACCCCTACTTAACCCCCCTACCCTACCTCCCCTAACCCTACCCCTATAACTTTAACCCCCCTAACCCTAAACCCTAACCCCAACCCACCCAACCTACTAACTCCCTAACTCACTTAAACCCAACCCCACCCCTATCCCCCTAACCCTAACCCTATCCCCCTCACCCACCCCCCTACAGACCCCTCCTACACCCTAACACCTCGTTTCGCCACCTCCCGGCATCTCCGCCACTACCGTTCATTCGTCATCCTTCTGCGTCGTCGGCATCCTCGGGCGCGGTGTTGATTCGCCGTCGTGTTCGGTCTCTGCATTCTCGATCTTCTCTTCTCGATGTCGCTCTTCTCAGCTGTCGACGAAGTCTATATATATATATATATATATATATATATATATATATATATATATATACACACACACACATATATATATATATATATATATATATATATATATATATATAAAGCTTGGGGTGTAGGGGGCTTGCCCCTCTTCATTTAAGTGATGAAGGTGTGCTTGCCTCCTGCATAAACAGGTTTCAAGGAGAAGAGTGAACCTTAATGTGTTCTTCATTTTCTGCTTTTTGTCACTGTGTCAGTACTCGGTGTTATGAGTGCTGGTGTTTCAATAAGGAGCCCTAAGTGCAAGGTCTTATATAAACATTTTGTGGGTATTCTTATCTGTAAATGCATAGTCCCATATGTAGCCAGTGGAGTGCTCACTCATTTGTCTGTCAGTTATAAGGCAGGTTAAAGAATTTGCTGTCTTCCTGCTGATAAAATATGGTCATGTGAAAGTTGCCTGAATGTATTTGATGAGCTGCAGAGAATTTTATGTCTCCAAATCATTCTTAATTTTGCAGATAATGAGGGTGTCAACAATTGCTTGATGCTTACAAACAAACAAGATGTAGTCTGTAAATGCCATAGTTGGTCTGCTTGACATTTACACTAGTGTTGTTATATAATTCTTCTTACACATTATGTTCACATTCAGAATGTTGTCAGGGTCACAACTGCAACATTGTCATTTGTGAAGACAAAGCTCTTTTTCAGGTTTTATCATGTATCACAGCAAAAGTGTGAAGAATATCACTGGCTCCAGGGGGACATAAAAGAGAGAAGGCTATGAAGCTTACAAATGCGTTATGCTTCTGTGCTTCTTATTATATGATGTGGATAACAGAATGTCAGTACTGATATCTGTGACTGTTTATTGCAAGTCAGTAGTGAAAATATTGCGTGATGTCAACAACATCACAACTCTTTTAAGCTTAAAGTTAAAGGGATTTTGTATGGGGAACATTTTTATTGTAAAGAGGTAAATGTATACAATATGCATATGAGTTGCCATTTTTTATATGTTAAACACAGAAAAATACAGGAGATTTATATTTAAGCATTCATGACTTGTGGATGAGTAGATGGTGGCTTTGTAGTGACGAGATTGGCTATTAATTACCAAAATACTGTAACAAGAGAACAAACATGGAACTCTTCCATGTTAGGTAAGACAGTCGAGATATGCTGGTGTAAATTCTGAAAACTGTTACTACAGACAGATTCATGTTGTGCTTGCCTGCATTTCAAGATTTTTCATACTGGAGTTATTCTTACCAGCCCTGGCTGCCATAATTCAGAGCCCTGTCTGCACCTTTAAGTTTCATTTGACAAAATTAGGAACATAAAACATCTTTAGACTTATGCTCCTCACTGCACCATTTTGTCATGATCTCTGATGCTTTTAATTAGGTCCCATCAGACTCAAATTTAAAGTTATTTTCAAGGCAGACATATTTTGGAGGTATGTTTTCATTTTGTTTTGTTTTCTAGGCAAAAAATACAACTAGCATACCTTTAATACTGTGTAAACTATTTAACTTTGAGTTAATTCAGTTCTCTTCCTAATTTCTCTGTGTTAGGGCAAATTCCCATAATTGCCTCTTGCCATTGAAACTACTGAAGATAAACCTAACAACTCAACTCAGGATCAGTCACATATTTCTCCATCTCTGTATAACCTCACTTCCCCTGCTTTGATTTCACCTACAGTCTATCCAACATTAAGGATGTTTTTTTCATGATCTCTCCTCATAGAAAAGATATTGCGTTTTCCTATTATCCCACTTAAGCTTCCAAATACAACACACTTCCTTTAACCAGGTCCTTCTCTATATTTTTGACTTGTCATAAATAATTACCACTATTATCCAATCCCAACATCCAAATCTTCACAAAATTTATAATTCCACTTGGGGGAATAACAATATTTTTATAGGGCTGACTGTCTTCTTTAGTCAGGCAGTATACTTATGCCTTTACAAACTAAAATTAAACATTTACCAAAACGTTTCACTGCATTATTAGATGTATTATCGTTGCAGATAAAGCTCATATTACAACATCCAAGAATTAACACATTGATTAGTTGATCATTTTCCAGATAACCTTCAAATCAGGTACTTCAGTTGCATTCATACAGAATAGGGTAAATTACTGGAGAGCATACCCTTACGGCGAGTGACTGTACAGTTTCAAATTGTTGGATACTTCCAAAATTAAGGATTATGGCACTAACTCTGTACTTAGAAAATGTATAAATGGATTACATGAACAATTAAAGATGGATTCTGTGTACATCTAACTTTCCTAATGAAAGCTGAAAAACAAGGTTGAAATCTTCTTATTCACCTTGGACATCCCTCTAACTAGTCTCTGAGGCACCAGTCTCATTATAAGCTAGCTTCCTTTTCTTCATGTCCATTAAAAGCTGAATATACAGTATATTTTTATCAAGGATTCTATATAACATAATTTTGACTCAAATCACAGAACTGCTTGTGACAATGTGATGTAGTGACAACTATGCCAGGAGGAGTAGGGCAGTGGATGTGTAACATATGCCAGCCTACCTAGCCAGAGTTTTGAAAAGAATTGCATGCCATTTGTATACCCATCTGATTTGCACAGTTGCTTGTGTTGAAAATGTATTTGCAAAGCTGCTTATGTTAAAAATGTACCAACAGTGGGTCCTGCTGGACAGAAAAGAAATACACATGTATGTCAGAATATATTGTAACTGTTGAAATGAAGCTATTGCAACAGGGAATACTGGAAGAGAAGAGGTTGAGCTCAGTCCAACTAACTTTGAAATATAGTCTTAAATAAATTACCTGGTTTATGCCATAAAGATTGCATCTTATGTGAAGATATGTGAAGGCTGCCAGCCTAGATAGATAGAATTTTATAGATAATTCTGTGTCATTGTAAATATGAATATAATCCACAGGCTTGTCCTCTTAAATGTAAGAAAACTGTGTTAAATGTTGAACTTCAAAAATGTAACCACAGTGCACTCTGCTGGAAGAAAGCTGATAAGTCAAGCACTGTATGACTGTTTGATCTCAAAGCTCGGTGATATAATGTCTGGACTGACATATTCCTTTTATTGTTTTAAGACCAGAGTTGATTGCTAGATTTTACATATATAATGTTTTTTTATTGCTGTAGTTTCCTGGCCAGGTGCAAGATCAAAGAAATGTTAAAACTCTGAGTTTCTGTTAGCCTGGGAACCAGAGAAGAATGGTGTAATCTAAAAATGAGTCAGCAGTGATGTATTATTTTTAAGACTTTCCCAGAGAGAGAGAATCAGATCATTTTGCATTTGTCTTTGGAACTGACCACTCACCAGTACTCTGCCTCTGCTCTATATGTAAATTTATTTAAAACTGTGATTGCACTTAGAGTTAGATAAGAATTTAGTCAGATTTAGTCTAACTGTTTTCTATATTTATGTCAGACTATTCCACAGTATTATTTTAAGCATTTTCTTGTGATTTCTGAACTCTTGACTAGCACTGTGTTGAATTGAAAAGATTTGTCTTGTGTTTTATTTATTATTAAATATTTTTAAACCTTTCAACTGTGGTTGTTTTGTGTAGAGATAATTTAATCTCTAGAGTACATTACATGTATATAGTGATACTGTACAAAGCCACTCCAAATAAGTCTTGCTGTTCATCACACTTACTAATTGGATAATATTATTGCACAGTAATAATTGTATACCCTTTGGTAAGGGCCTTTTTAATAGCCGATAAGAGCAGTTAGTGGCAGTGATTACTACCTTATTGCCTGGCAGGAGGGGGCATAGCTGGAGAACATGTGTCAGCCTTCCCCAGGAGTGTCTGTGTGTTTGTATATAAACCACATCTTAAAGTATGCGTTTGTCAGCTACTTGGGCAGGGGCACGAAGCACTGGTTGGATGGAGAGGGCAGTGGAGGTTTTGTCTTGACTACTCGGCTGAGTTCTGTCCCCTATAGCTGTGCCAGCGGGGACTCTTATTGAGGATCTGGAGAGAAAGGGAGAAACCAGCCCCAGACTGACTGTGATCTCTGTGTGCTCTTAAGGGCAGTTGTACTTTACTGTGTGTGTATGTATTATCCTTCCCAATGTGGACGCCCCTCACTGGTGTTAGTAGTGAGGATTGAGGGTCCTTGATTACTGGGCCAGTGCACGGGCATCACATCTTACATTTCTGACTGCAGCCAGAGATGAGATTTATGTGAAAAGCCTGGCTTAGTAGGTCTGAAGGAAAAGTAGAAGTGTTAAAATTGTTTTACAGCTTCCAGCTTAACAAAGCTCTGTGTATGTGTATTGTGACACATATGTGCTAGATGCTGGTTCAGTTTCTAGTAAAGAGGGTACTGTGGGAACCTGAGTCAAGTGACTAGATGTGATGCCCTTCTATAACCAACACTGACATTATTTTAGATATTAGTGAGAGATGTGATAGAAGCACTCAGCACTATGTTTTGGAATTGACAGGACCACTCACCCATTTCATCTTGCCTTGCTCTAGTAAGTGAACTAGGGGACAGTAATTCTTTAGATCTGTTAGTAAAAGATAGTGAGATTAGTTAAGTATTGTTTTTTCTGTATCTGTACAAACCTTTCTATCTGTGTTATTTTTAATATTTTCTGTGAATGAAACACTGATGTTTATTGTAAACATATATTTAGTATTTTCATGTTATTTTATTAATTATTATTAGGTATATTTAAACGTTTCATTGTGGCTGGTCTTTTAGAGAATATTTTAACCTCTGAGAGTACTTTTATTTATTTGGTGACACTGTGGCCACTCCTGAAAGCCTTGCTGTTTGGTCAACATTACCATTGGTATTAGTATTAATATCACTCAGTGTAATTAGGTACCCATGTAAGAGCCTTAGAGTAGCTGGCTTTGTGGGTGTTCTGGTGGCAGTGTATCTAACGTATAGCCTGGTCAAGGAAGCTAGTAAAGCTGTGCCAGCCTTTCTCAGTTGTGTGTGCATGTGAAACCAAAGCTTAAAGAGGGTGTGTGTGTTTGTTACTTTGAACAGGGACACTGAGAGCACTGTGTTCACAGAGAGGGTGGTGGAGGACTTGGCTTGGACCACCTGGCTAAGGACTTAACTCTATAGGTGTGCCAGTGGGGAGTCTTATTTGAGGCCTGGAGAGAATGAGAGAGAGAGAGAGAGAGAGAGAGAGAGGGGAAACCAAGCCCAAGGATGGGAGTATGTTCCCTGTGTGCTCTTAAGGGAAATTGTTCTTGCTGCAGAGAGTTGCATCTTGAAATACTGGGTATTTCAATTTTTGTTCCAAGTGAATGTTCCTCACCAGTGTCAGTGGTGAGGATTAAGACTTCTTGATTACTGGCCAAGAGGAGGGATGTCACACTGCTATTGGCCAATATGCTTCCACCTCCATCCTCTGGTGATGCTTTTCAGTGTCCAAAGTTCCACAAATGGTGTGGTTCTCACTCATACAGTCTGATTTCTGAAAGGGGATTGTACCATTCTTGGAAGTGTCACTGCTACATCTGAAGGCCATCCAGGGATGCATTGACATTTGAAGCAGTCCAGAATTAATCTTTCCCTGTAGCTCCTTCCATCCATTCTAACATATGCTAATGAGCAAAAACATCCCTGCGCTTATCAAATAACCTGTATGCCTCAGCTAAGACTCATGGAAAAGTCTTATGTTTTGCTGGATACGTACAAGAAATTTAGAGAAATTATAACAAACAGCAGGTCCTTATCACTCTCTGTATGGTCATTGCTCTTCCTTACAATGTAACAAATCACTCAGGTCCTCCAATAAATTAGTTATAACTAGACAGCAGTATTATCTAGTATTACTGGGGTGCTATGTATACACACAATAGTTATGATGCACTCTTCACTATTTGCTTAACACCTTTTCCCTTTGGTAGAAGTGTCCCGAGTAAATAAATGCAGAGCTAAATGCCGTGCCTCATTTGGATAACAAATAAACTGAATGGTCTTATGAAGATTGGAAATAACCTTGTGATCATACTACCGAAGACATGATCATCAAAATGTTATGGCAATGAAAAATAACAAAAGAAAACCTTGCTTAGAAGATACAAGGTAAATATAACAAGGAAACAAAAGAAGAATTCTGAGAATATTTCTTATCTAGAAAAGAACACTTGGAAATGATCGACCATCATTTTAAATACATTCAAATAGTACATGATTTTAAATAAATCTTCTCCTAACTATACATCTCTATGCTATACCATTCTAAACACCATACAGCTAAGCAGCCATTCAATCTACTGTATCACCTGTTCTTCCTTTTGTTTCTGCATCATATTACTTTGAGCAGCAGTGGTCTGCAACAGTCTTCTATTCCTAATAATAGTATCAGAATAGTTTTAACCAATGTTTGGGTCTTTCGGCTTTTCCTGGTTAGGGGCCGCCACAGTGGATCTCCGGTCCGCTAATGATTGGCAGTAGAGTTTTACGTGCTGGCTTGCCGGGCCTAACGCACAACCTTCAATGAAGGAATGCCCGTTCATGCATGTCGCCATACAGAAGACGCTCTAACTGAGAATCGAATGGGCAACGTCTAATTGTGAGGTGACAACGCTACCGCAGCACCACCACCGTAACCAATATTGTGCATAAATTATTGAATTTCTGATAAGTATGTGTAAAATGTTTTTACTGACTAATAATTTTGTAATAATCCATGGGTGGCACAGTGTTTATCCATGGCTAGAGTGGTTTGATCACAAGGTCAAAGCCCAACTGATTAAACAAAGCTAACCATGGGTAAATCTTGTGTTATTCACCTAGAGGGTTGAATTATTGCTATTATATACAATGGCATTATTTAAGAAAAATGCTTACTTTTTTAAGTACTGTAGCTGCATAAAAGCAATTAAGTTATGTGTTTTTTCATTTGCATGGTAATAACAGTACACTGCACATGCATTTAACATGCATGCACCAGGTTGTACAGTATGTCTCAGTGTCTCCTGTTTTTTTTTTTTTTTTTATAATATACAGTTCCTTGTAACTGGCAGTTATGATGCTTATGTTTTGGCAAAGGTATATTTATATTTATTTATTTATTGACATTTGTTAACCGAGTTTGTCCAACAGGGCTTGTGACCCATTTTCAGTGGAGACCCGAGGAGAAAAGCTCCAGTAATACGTTTTAAAACAAGTACAATTTTAAACAATATTGATATAATATCAGTTATAGCAAAACAATTCACATATGTTGGATTACATGCATAAAGTTAAAGTTGCATTAAAAAGAAGCTAAGTAACAATTTTACATTGATATTGTTCAATAGGTCAACACTAAACATTTTTTGTTTGTTTAAAATTGTACAAATGCATAGTAGACACATTGGAGAGAGAGGTATAATGAGGGACTAAGTATGGTCCTTTTGAGGGTACATAAAGGGAAGGAAGACTAGGTAGGGTCATGGCAAGGGCAGGTTCTAGAACTGAGAAAATAAGCTTTTAGTTCATTTTTAAAGTGTGAGGTGTGAGAGACTGAACGTAAGTCAAGGGGAAGTTTGTTCCAAGCATGGGCAAGGGAGTGTTTGTAGAGTAGTTTGCCTGCTGACCTTTTTGGGTAGTAGATATCAAGCAATTGTTGTTTAGAAGTACGGAGGGTCCGGGATGGGATGTAGATGGAGACTAAGGAAGATAGAGATGGACAGAAGGAGGGTTTATAAAGAATAGAGCGTAGCATATGACATTGATAAGATAGCAGAAACTGGGGAAGTTCAAGCCATTGAAGAAAGTTTAAAGAAATGCAGTGGTGTGAGTTTTATGGGGAGTTAGTAATGAATCTGGCTATTTTATGGTAAGTCTGTTGCAGTTTGTTTAGAGTGGAGGCCTGGATATTGGTAAGAACTGGGGCAGCATATAAGAGGGAGGGGAGGAGGAGTGCCTGGCCCAGGGTAAGTCTAGATTCAGGGGTTAGGAATTTTTTGTTCCGATATAGCAGACCTAGTTTCTGGTTTGTTTTTTTTATACATTGGACTATGTGTAGGTTGAACATGAGTTTGTCATCGATAATGACCCCAAGGAGTTTTGTGTGGGTGTCAGGTTGGATGTTTGTCTTGTTAGAAGATGTAATAAAGAAGGATGTTTTGTGATGAGAAAGAGAACGGGGAAGGAAAAGTAGGAGTTTGGTCTTTTTTGGATTTAGGATTAATAGGTTGTGAGAGAGCCATTGTTCAAAGGATAGATAGAATGTTACTGCTTATAAATAGAGATGGCAAAAAATGTTTTGTTGAAAAAGCAAACCTTTTATTTAATTTGTCTATTGCCATTTGTTTACCGGGATTGTCTGATATAAGTAGCCCTTTTTCTACCGAAGCCTAGGGTGAAAAGCTCCAAGTATAAATAGGTACAAAAGGTATAGAACAGAGATATAAGAAAATTATTATGCCTTTAAGTAATTTAACACAGTCAATACGAATGGGATACATAGTAAAACATAAGCAGAGCTTTACAGAAGACAACAATACATACCAATAGATAGAAAATACAAGAACTACAACAATTGTTTAAACAAAGAAAGTAGAAGAAAAGAAAAGAGAAACTCATTTGCGAGAACATGTTTTAAAAAAGTGAGGTTTGGTGGGAGTGATAGTTATACAGCAGTGTTTTTGGAGGATCGAGGTAAAAAGACAAGTTTGAGAGGCAACACCAGAGAAATATCTACAGGTGCCAGCAGAGAATGTAGATGGATCATGCAGTGGGATGAGCAGAGGCTGAAACAGTCAGTAGATAGGCTGACTGAGAAGAAGTCTGAGGAAAGTTGATTAAGAAGGTGTTGGATTACTGTCATAAGAGAGACTGTAGAGTGCCACTGCATAGCTTAGTGGCTCGGTAGAGGGAAATATAGAACGGATTTGATGTAAAAGGGGATAAAAGAAGAGGGGAGAGAAATTTCAAGGTACTGCTCCAGGAGATGTTGAAGGTAGTAGCAGGGTGTAATAATAAGGGGTGGGTATGAGGAGAGGAATGGGAGATGAAAAGGAAAGGGAAGAAGAATGTAAGTTGTTTGGGGAGAAAGGATGATAGAAAGGCTCCGGGAGCTCTCCCTCCCACCCTCTCCGGCTCTGGCGTGGCTAAAAAAAAAAAAAGAAACTACTATGATGGGCAAGGACAAATCAACAACCTTATATTAAGGAAGTAAAGAAATGCATGAAGCTATGTCACTGGAATGTACGCTTGCAGAAGGTAAGCAGATGAGACTGGCTTTGCATCTGCGACTGAGTCATGTGCTGCTAATAACACAGAAAGGGGGTAGGAGACATATTTAAAAGCAAGGTGCAAACATTATAGCACAAGTAGGGTAGAACCGAGTAGTAAACAAGAGTACAGAGAGAGTGTATGTAAACAATAACATTGCATGAAAGTAAAATGAAGATAAGGATTAGATGGACAAGAAATTTTTGTCAGAATCTTTAATGCTGAAGCAGGATGGGAAGGCAAGTTGTACCTGAGGGCTTGTTATGGCCTATAGCAAAAGTATGCAAAAGCAAAAATTTATGATAGACTCAAGAGCTTACAATCACTAGTATCAGTAGGATATTATAAGAAAGAGAGAATGATCACCTATAAGATTAAAGAATATTTGAGATATACTCATCACAAACTCAGAAAAACTGAAAGAGAGTGGTAACTCACCCACATGACAGCAGTGATCTTTGTTGCCGTGTGACTTGTTTTTTTATTAAAACAAAAGGATAGAGTGAAAAGGAGTTTTCCTAGTGCGTTTTCTCAGCAAAGAAATCTGAACTGTAGCATGCTGTGTCAAATAATACAGTATCAATACATGCTGGAGTTGGGTTATGAGGATAAAGTCCATAATCGAGCATAGCTGATCATAACCTACAGTGTAATCATATAGTAATGCTATTATGTAATGGTTAGGGCACATTGGGCTAAGGCTTTTATAGTTAAAGAAATGACGAAGTGAGCAGCTGTTGAAAATTATTCTGTTATATCTAAAAATCAGATTAACACTTTCATACTTCCACTGTTAGAAAATGGTGGTCTGACTTTCATTTTCTGTCTGTTCTTTGAAAAAGTGTCCTTTAGCTAGTTATCTAACTTTTCAGGAGCAGTACTGCATGGAGTATTACAAATGACTGCATGGAGTATTACAAATAGTACAAGGTGTCGTGCTTTCATCGCTGTCTCCTTTCATCCGTTTACTAGCCGGCCATATGTACGATTCGGATTTTCATTGTAGGAGTTACACTATAACTGGTATCTGCCATAGTACTACAAACTCTTACATTGTGTTTGATCTATAAAATACTGTTTTACTTGTACTCAGAGGGGTGCAAAATATAAGCTTTTACTGTCATCTGTATTAAGGAGCATCTTCTTAAGGTTCAAACTTAGTGGAAAGTGATGCTACATAGTTTAAAATACAATAACCCTTAGGTAGCACCCATCTTCACCTCTCTTCTTCAGCACTTGAGAGCTCTCTTCTTCATCACTTGTAGTTTGCCACCATCTCAAGTCATACTTTGCCTTGGTCCTGGTTACATTCAAAATGTGGCTTTATTTTGTAATTTAATTAGCTATGTAGTTAAATGTTTGACATCAACCCTGTGCCATGGAGTACCAGATGGAGTTAAATTGTTTACAGTTGTTCTTCTTGCAGTACTGTACTGCCAATTAAATTGTTTGCCACTGTTTCTCTTGAAATATTTTATTATCAGACATTCTCCTTAGAGAGGTGTTAGGCTCATGTTACTACACATCAGGTGACGAGGCAGGGAAATGTGTAAACCCTATTGCCTTGAGAATGTTGCCGCATTGGGACATCTCACTCTCACCTCAGGTAATGGAATGATTTTGGATTAGGTCTCAGAGATGTCAAGAGTAATTCCCAGTGTCCAAGATCAAAAAGAGGTATTGGTTGTAGCCAATGGCCTGTTCTATAGGGTGCAAAGATTTATTTAAAAAGAGAAGCTTTAATAAGCCCCTGTAGGAAAGCATTTCCAGCTAAACTCATATCTGAGAGTAAATTAAAAAGAGAAGTTTAAAAGAGAGACGTGTGCAGTAATTGTTCGATAATTAATGTTTAGACTATGAAATAAAACATGAGTTATTGTCATATAAGAAGAGGTCATGACTTTTTTTAAAAAGTGCCACTTTGGAAAAGGAAAATGGTAACTTGTTTACCTTTTAAAGTGTCTATGCATAGCAAACCACAGAGATCTTAAAAAATAATAATCTGTAGTACGCTGGTATGGGTTCATAAGCAAGTATTAGGCTAGCTGGCTTTGCAGGTTACTTTAAGCATCACCGATTTCCCCAAGATAAGAATCAAACCCTTTGCCTTATGCCTGTAAGGTAAAAGCCTTAACCATTATGCTAACCTTCCTCTTATAGATAATAACCCTGGGGGCTTTTATAAGCCTAGCCATGCCTCTCAAAAGTGAGAATCAAGCCAGTATCATATTCTCTCAATTTATACATTCTTTAGTGATATCATCCCAACCAAAATTAATGAAGAGATCAGTCCCAAATCATTCTAACCTATATTAAGGGAACGTCATAATTAAGTGACACTCTCACTATGTCACACATTCTTACTGTAACAACGACAACAACAATTTTTAAAACTTAAGGCATTATAATAATGAATGATACAAACCATACCTTTATGTACACATTTCTTCATCTACAAAGAAAAAAGTTATCCTTTATTAAAACTTTCTTCTTTGAACCTCTATTTTTCTCTGTCCTTTTCTTCTTCTTCACCTATTTCATTACACCTAGTTTTAACACTGTACATCTACTTCATTCAGTTTTTGAACTGTCCTTTATATGCTGTATAATTGGCACATGCTATATGATTACTTAGCTACTGTAAAATCTTTATGTGTGTTTTTGTGGAGCCTTTCTCCCTAACTCATTGTAAAATACTTGATCTGTTGCAGGACTTTTCCCCTGGTATATAATCACTCAACTACTGTTTAAATGTTTTTGAATCTGTTGTGGAGATTTTCTTTCCAGTACTCTGCTGAAAATGGGCATTGGTTCAGTCAAACTTTCCCAGTTATCAAAGGACAAATAAATAATAAATGAATAAATGCTGTTTTTTACTCTGCCTTCATTAATTGTCTTCTTTAAATTTATTTTACTTGCATGATTAAAAAAATTATAAATGTTAGTGTTCTTCCACCATATTGTTACCACTTATACATGTGGCAAAAAGTCTTCATGGTAGAGAAGTTCTTTTTTTTGCATCACTGTAGTGATATGCAAATTTTCAAACAAGAAATGAAAATATGGGAGAAAAAATTGGGTATCCTTGATTGGAGGTCCAGGGAAGAGAGATGTACAAAGCAAGAGGATGGAACACAAGATTAAGTCAGGGGGTGGAGAATATGCAAATGAAGAGTACAGACAGATGGCAGCTACAAAAATTTTCTAGTCAAAAATCGTACATAAGGAGGGAATATAAAAAATATATATTGATCCACAGAAGAAAGGCATAGATTATGGCAACATATTAACCAACTATAGAAATTACAAAGGAAAGAAGGGTGAATTAGCTACTGAATAAATCAGCAGAGTATTTTTAGAAGGAAGGAGTAAAGGATCCTCACTTATAATGGTACATTCACTTAAATGAAGAGAAAGGAACATGTAGAGATAGAGGGAGAGAGGTATTTGTAAACCTGAAATATCGAAGGGAAAATAGGAAGGAAGACCTTGAAGAGATTGTGCACTAAGTACTAAGTGAGTTAGCAGGTACACTTGGAGACCTCCTTGGACAATTTGATGGTAACATGAAGCTCAGCATCAGCCTTGCTAGTGTCCATGAACAGAGGAGCAAGACTAATCTTAATCAGTGACTGTTAAGTGTCCTTCCATTCCATCTATGGAGGGACAGATGACAGAATTTCCTCAATGAAACCTGTTTCACATATGGACAAAAGCATTAATTGTTATAAAGAAATGTTCCATTGTGATTTATCCAGCCTTACTACAGCTTCATAATCATAACTGAGGTAAGAAAAGGAATACACCCACGAAACTTAAGTTTAACCAAATTTCAAAATAAGACTGTAGTGCTTTCAGATTAGTGAAATTTCAATACAGCTAATTAGATTTTGTTATGCATTGACCCCCAGTATGACACCAAATTTATATTGCTCAGTCCAAAAACAGATATTGTTTCAATTTAAGATTTTGGCAATTGCAGCTGCTGACAGATAAAAATGTACACTGGGAAATATCAGACTAGCAATGTAGTTTTTAATGTTATTCTTTTCAAGTTCTCACTGCTGAATGGTAACCAGCCTTTCAGAAAGCCTGTAATTTGTAGCCATGGTCACTGTTATATTAAGCTTTCCAATGCTTACATTTTTTATGTGTTTTTCTTTTTTTTTTTTGTTCAGGCTAAGTGCTGTGAAAAGATACTTCTCAATCAAACATATATAGTGTACTGTGTGGTAAACCAGATGATAGCACATGTTTACTTTTGAATATGTGCAGTATGATGTGTTTTCTTTTAGCCTGGCTTCAGCTTGTAATGTGTCTATCCCACTGTAGTCTTGTAGATGAGCTTTGAAAAGTAAAGCTGTGATGAAATGTGAGAAAGAAAAAAAAAACACCTTTATAACATGCCCTATGAAATTCAAAATTTCAGTAACGAAGCCTAAATATGCATATGTGTGTGTGTGTTTGTGTGTGTGTGCGTGCGTGTGTGTGTGCGTGTGTGTGTGCATGTGTGTGTGTCTGCATACATGTACAAATGTGCATATTGAAATAAATAGATTTCAGTGATGTGTATATTTTTTGCATTATAGATAATGTATATAAAATATGTGCAGAACATGTGAACATTAGCTGAAGTTTTTACTTTTATAGGTGTTTCAGTTGTCTGATAACATTTTCTGTTGAAATTCCACAACATATCCTATGGGCATTGATACAAATTCCTATGTTTTGATATCACAACAAAGAATTGTGAGAATAATTGAAAGAATTCAGACCTATTTCTGGTATGCTGCTGCTATTTTGGATTCCTTACATATCTTTGTCATGAATAACAAAGCGGTTTTTACTCCTCTCATTTATACAGCTTTCCTATCTCCATAAGAGTCCAAATTATATTCATCCCTGTGGTGATGTCCTGTCAGTTGTTGCTGTAAAGCCTTTCCTAATTACTAAAGATAGAGCCAGATGGATGTTTCAGGGATGGCTTCACCTGCCCTGTGATCATCACTGAATACCCATGAGTACCTTCAGTTGTTTTCCACTACCATACTTAACTTTAGGGTGTCCCTAATTTTGCTATAGGTTTTTACTCTGTCCTTTATACATTTTTTGATTTTCTGGTGAATCACCGAGGATTACATCTAGTTAATAATACAAGACATTAGAGTTTCATACTTGTTATTGCTCAGAAAATGCATGTTGATACAAACCTTGGTTCTATGAAATTAATTAGAGTAATATTTAAAAATTGCCCCTTGATTTAAGTTTTTGCCCCAGCATTATTTTTTTGACTTTACAGAATTCTTGAGCTAAACATATGAGAGGTGTGTCCACCATTATGCCTTTTCCTGTCTGTCTTACAGTCTTAATGCATTTTAGTGATCTGTCCCATATCTGTTATTTTCTTACCTGTTTTTACTCTTTCTCTCTTCTTTAGTTTCAGTGTGACATCCAAATGCCATTTCCTTAATGTCCAACTATGAGCGGTCAGATTTTATTCCTACAGCTGTTAATTTTGAGGCCTTTATAAGTGATGACTTTTTTTACAGCATGTAGTCAGCTACTCCCAGGACTGATCTTGATTCTGCATTAATCATTTCTGCCTCTGTCATAACACCACTTTCTCAGTATTGTCATTCCCTTCCCTCTCTTTTATCCCAAGGTATGTGCCACCCTGCTTTGTTTGTCATACAGTGAACCAAGTTACCAAAGTATGCCAATTGACATGTCATGCATGCAATCATCTCTCTGTTGACAATTAGCTGAATTATGTCACTGGACATTGTTTTGTGTGTGTGTGTGTGTGTGTGTGTGTGTGTGTGTGTGTGTGTGTGTGTGTGTGTGTGTGTGTGTGTGTGTGTGTGTGTGTGTGGGCAGCAGAAGAGAAACAAGTCTTCACAATACTGCCCTACACTTGCTGTCTCACCATCTACACATGTAGCTTAGTGCAAATAATGTACACCATAACAACTTGTGGGTGGGTGGTGGTGTACTATCTTATGCATGAAAAGCAAAGAAGCACTGACAGTTTATTAGTGGTCTGGTCCTCTTCCAGAAGATAATATTGCCTTCAATGTGTCAGTTTTATGCCAGATAACGTCATTGTTATACCATAAAATAACCTGACAGTAGCAATACTTCACATTTGAAGCAATGTCTAGCTATTTTTGATTTGAATATGTTACAGTTTCACATATAATTTATGTAATAAAACTAGTGCTTTTCAAGTGACAAGCCAGGATTTTTATTGTAATATCCAAATCTATGTAAAGATGATAAAGATTTTTGCCTGTTTCACAGTATGGAAGGAGAACTCCTAGACATTAAGTTTACTGGACTTGTGATCCCACCTTCTTCAATACTGCCAATTAAGTAAATGGAAAAGTCTTCAAAACATTTTGCTTTTGTATGGGGATTGCACCAATGTATCCTTCCTGGTTTACAGTCTCTATCCCACAAATTTAAATATGCTTCCTCTGATAGGTTCATGGGTTCATAGGGGTTAACTAGGCTGATGACCGCAAAGGCCTTTTTAAGCCTAGCCATGCATCCAAAATCACTAACAAGTTCTGGTATCCTTGATAAATATAAGCAGGGGCTGGAGAGGTGTAACATTTACAAGCACGGTCCTGGGAGACTAACCTTTTACAGGCTACCTATGTCCATTAGAGACATAGGTGCCAGACCATAGGTTCATAGGTTGGTACTAGGCTATTGGCCCTAGGGCCTATACAAGCCTAGCCATAACAATTCCCTGACTATTTCTTCCCAGACTATTTACTTCCCTGGACCCCTGTCTAGCAGGGCGACTGACATGATCCCCTGGATGAATTTCCTTTCTCCCATCCAATTGTCAAGGTTTCTTTTGAAGAGGGCCAAAGAGGCACACTGCTTGATATGTATGGGCAGTCTGTTCCAGAGTCTGGGGAGTGTCTGGGTCAGGAACCTATCTCTGTAGCATGTTTTGTTTTATTGTGATGACAAGGTTTAGATCCCTGGAGTGTGTGGCTCTGAGGGATTGGGATTTCTTTAAGTGTAGCATGTCCAGCAGCTCTGGGTTTGACATGGCCTTGTATGATAAGCAGAGATCGCCTCTGAGCAGACAATATGCGACACAGTCTAGCTGGAGTTTTTTAAGGCAGTCAGCATAGGGCATCTGCTTTAGGCCTCTGATTCTTTTAGTGAGGTATTCCTGCAGTCTTTCCAGTTGTTGCAGATGTCTTGAGAGGTACATACCTAATGGGTTGTTGTATTCTATAATGGGTCTAATGAGGGATGAGTACAGTGGGACAATGACATCCTTTTTTTCTGGATGAAAAGCCCTTAGTGATGAGGTGTGCCACATAGAAGGATTTCCTGACTGGTGTGGCGATGTGGTTATCGAAGGTGAGACCACTGTCCACCTGTGTCCCTAAGTCTCGTATCACACTTTCAGTGTTTAGTGTACTGACACCTATGTGTTTTTTTCCCAAAGGGGATAATTATACATTTCTTGGCATTGATATGAGCCCATGGCTCTGGCACCAAGCATCTGTTTCTGTAAGGCCCTTTTGTAGAGTATCCACATCATTTGGGGATTCAGTAATGGCTCCCATTTTGCAGTCATCTTAGTGTTGGCCTGTACTTCAGAGAAGTAGATATCAAGGAAGAGCAGTCCTAGGACTAAAACCTGAGGTACTCCACTTGCCACTTGTGTGGAGCTGGATTTGGAGTCAGCTACTTTTACAGTGTGGGTTCTGTCAGTAAGCCAGTTGGCAACCCATCGAGTGACGTAGAGATTAATGCCAAGCTTAGTAAGTCTATCTATGATTCCAGAGTGGGGGATGGTGTCAAAGGCCTAGGTGAGGTCCAGATAGGCTGTGTGGACCACCTTACCCTCGTCCATGGCTCTGGAGACTAATTTGAATTTTCTGTTCCCCACATAACTGTCCAAGTTACACTTGAATTGGATTGGGGATGAACTCTGCTTCACATGGATGGGGAGCCTGCTCCAGAGAAGGGGTAGTCTCTGGGATACATACCTGCCTCTCCAGCAGGTCTTATTTATATCACAAACAAGGTTTAAGTCTTTAGAAGTGGTATGGTGCTGTTTGTTTTGCAGATATGCAGGAGGTGCCTCAGAGAAGGATCTGACAATACCTCATATACCAAGCACATATGTCTCTCAACAGCCTGTAGGAGACAGAATGCAGGGATAGAGCCTTGAGGCAGCCTGCATAGGGTATGTTACTTACACCCTATATTCTTTTAGTGAGGAACCTCTGTGGACTTTACAATTATTAGATATGCCTGGTTAGGTACATACCAAAGGGGACTTTGTACTCAGTGATAGGTTAGATGAATGCCAAAGAAAGCGGAACAACAATTTCCTTGGACCTAAATGTTATACCTTTGTTTATAAGTTGCACAACATAGAATGATTTCCTTACTACTCTAGACACATGATGGTCAAACGCTAGAGTCTCCAAGTCCCTGACTACTGGGTCAACTCTAAGGGGTGTTTTGTCAATATGATAGTTACCAGGGGTGTTTTACTTCCCAAAGATACTATTATGCATTTCTTGGTATTTAGTTTGAGTCCATGGCTCTAACACCAGTTGTTTGTCTGTATCAGCCCTTCCTGGAGAACATTTGTGTTGGTGGGCAATTCAATGACAGCTCCTAATTTGCAGTCATCTGCAAATTTAGTTAGCCAGAGGCCATTAACATTGGCCTTGACTTTAGAGAAGTAAATGCCAAAAAGGAACAGCCCCATGACCAATCCCTGAAAGACACCACTTGTGATCGGCTTCTTTGTAAAAGTGGACTCCCCATTTCTAACTTCCTGATCCTGTTTGTGAACCAGCTGGGTATTCACTGGGTGGCATAAGGGTTTGTACATAACCCCTTAAGTTTGTCAACAATGCTTGAATAAGATATTGTGTAAAATGCCAGGTCAAGGTAGGCAGTGTGAATCATTTTGCCCTCATCTACTGCTTTGGTGAGTTTCTAAAAGAAGTCCACTGGACTGAGTAGGCACAAGCTTCCATTGATGAAAACAAATCGGGTTTATGGTGAGATTAGTGAGAGGGTGGTGTCTCCATATTAATAAAGGATGTGCACACTTCCAGGCTAGTAGCTCAACACAATGCATTTGAGATACTCCAGGTACAACTAACACTGGGTAAGACTGCAATCCAGATTGTTGCCTGCTATAGATCCTCCACCATGTCCCAAGACTCCCACTCCACATTCCTAAGTACCCTGGAAAATATTAAGGTCCAACCCAACACAATCATACTGGGTGACTTTAACTACCCCTCCATTAACTAGGAAAACTACTTAAGTACCAACACACTTGCTCAACATTTCCTGGAATTCATTAATTCCAATGCCCTGGACAAGCTCATTCTTAACCTTGACTAGGGGAACAACATCCTCGATCTGGTTATTACACATATGGGAGACCGTTGCTCTATACCAATTGTCAACTCCTCCCTGGTCAGCTCTGATCACAAGCTCATCACTGTGCATATCCACATCCCACCCATACCCCATGCAAAGGTAACTGCCATAAAAAACTTTTCCAAAGCTAACTTTGGGCTTCTGAAAACTGAGGTGGCTAACTTCACAATGCCCATTCTAATGGATAATAAATGCAGGACTGAAGAATCATACTCCAGTGCACTGTACAAACATGTACACAAATGCATGCAACAGGCCATACCCAATATAACCAAGACACTCCCTCCAAAAAAAAGAAGAAAATCTGGTGGTCCCCTGCCATAAATAAGCTCTACAACAGACGGGAGAAACTGTTGCAGAATAAGGCAAATTCCCAAGACTTGAAAAACTCCCATGTTAGCCTCAACAAAAAGCTGAGATCCCCTCATAAAATCTGTTAAAGCTAGCTACGAAAACAAAATTGCAGCAGAAACTAAAGACAACCACAAGGCCTTCTAGTTATGTCAAACATCTAAAAGCAAAGCTCAGACCTGCTCTGAGCTATTACACAATGGTAACTCATATTGAGTCAACAGACATTGGCAATATACTTGCCAACAGATTCATTGCCAAGTTCATCCCCCCCCTCACCCCCTAAAGGGCCAATCACAATACCAGAGGAATGCCTAGTACCCAATATTATAGCTGCACAAGTTAAAATCTCTCTGTCCAAGGCCAAGAATGCAGCATCCATGGGACCTGACAATATCCATGGCTGTGTTCTACATTAATTACAAAATGAACTGGGACCACACCTGTGCCGTATTTAATCACAGCCTCACTTCAGGCTTTGTCCCCACCAAATGATGCACTGCTACAGTCATCCCACTTCACAAAAGGAGTGCGACTACGGACCCTGGGAACTACTGCCCCATTAGCCTAATGAGTCTGGTATGTAAGGCTATGAAGCGCATCATCATGGACCTAATAAATAAGGACATAGAGAATCTCCAGACTTTAAACCCCATACAATTTGGATTTGTGAAGGGTAGATCATGTCTGCTCAGTCTGGTAGACTTTGAGTCTGTCACTAGAGCTATGGATGAAGGCAAGGTAGCTCACACAGCCTACCTCGATCTGGCCAAGACATTCGCTACAATTCCTCACTCAAGAATCATCGATAAACTCACTAAACTAGGCATCAACCCCTATGTCACAAGGTGGGTTGCAAACTGGCTCACTGATAGAACACATACTGTGAAATTAGCGGACTTCAAGTCAGACTACTGACCAATCATGAGTGGAGTCCCACAGGGTTTCGTCCAGGGTCCTCTCCTGTTTGGCATCTACTTTTCTGTAGTCCAGGCCAAATGAAGGGACTCTGGTTGATCAAGTTCGCAGATGATTGCAAACTGGGAGCCATTAATAGCTCTCCAAACGATGTTGACATTCTACAGAAAGGCCTCATGGAGACCAATGACTTAAGCCTTAAGCTCAATGCCAAAAAATGCATTGTCTTTCCCTTTTGGAAGAACATGGTACCCATGAATTACCACATCAATGGTAGTCCACTGAACACCAAAGGTGTTATAAGAGATCTGGGAACACAAGTGGATAGCAACCTCTCCTTTGACAATCACATTGCCACTGTGGTCAGAAAAGCCTTCTATGTGGCACATCTCATTTCAAAGGGTATTGCATCAAGGAAGAAACAGGTCATTGTCTCTCTCTACTTTTCCCACATCAGACCAATTATTGAGTACAATGCCTCATTTGGCATGTTCCTCACTAGACATATGCAACAACTAGAAAGACCACAAAAATACCTCACCAAGAGGATCCTAGGCCTTAAACCCTTGCCCTATGCAGATAGACTAAAAAAAGTCCTGCTTTTCTCGGTATCCTATCGCTTACTTAGAGGCGATCTCTGCTTGACCAACAAAGCCATGTCAGACCCAATGCTGTTAGATATGGTACATCTAAAGAAATCTGAATCCCTTTGGGCCACACACTCCAGAGACTTCAACCTCATTACCACAATCAGCAGAACTTGCTGGAGAGACAGGTTCCTAACCCAGAGACTGCCCATGCTCTGGAATGGACTTCTTTTGCACAGTAAGCAGAGCACCTCATGGGCCCTCTTCAAGAGAAATCTCGACGAGTGGATGGGAAATAGAAAATTCACCCTGGAGATCATTTCAGTGGCCCTGCTTGACAGAGGTACTGGGAAATAATGTTGGGCGGCACAATGCCAGGGAATCCTATGAACTAGGCTTATAAAGGCTCCAGGGCCATTAGCCTAGTACACACCTATGAATCTGTGAACCTATGGGTCTGTAGATGTCCCACCATTGTGCAGAGAGATGACTGTTGCTGTTCTCCATTCATGAGGCATAAAGCCTGTTCGGAGGATACAGTTACATAGCAATTCCAGAGGTCCTAATAAGTCATGTTTCATGCTGTTTAGAAGGCACCCTGGGATACTGTCTGGGTCCACTGATGCATTGTTCTTGGCCTTAGAGAGACCATTAAGGATCTGATCCCTAGTGATAGCGAAGGGGGTATAGTTGATGTTATTTCCTGAGGAAAGATTGAGTTGGAGAGAGGAGTAAAGTTAGAGCTGAATTTGTCATTCAGTAGGTTTACGACATCTTCTGACCCAGTAAGGTGGTTCCATTAACAATGAGTTCTCCACACAATTGTGTATTGCCCTTGAGGTTGCAAACATAGCTAAAGGATGCCTTGTGGTTGCCCTTGGCCTGGAAGGCTAATTTACCTTGTTTGGCTTTAGCAGACTTTACTTGTCCTCTGAGTTGTTTGTTTAGTTTGATGAGAGGGCTTTTATCCAGCTGGGTGCTGCACATCCTCATTTTTACCACAATTTTCTTTCTTCTGTTATACAGCCTACTGATGTTGTGATTCCATCAAGGTGGCTTGTTTTCTTGAATTAGTGGTACAGCTGCCTCTATGCAGCCATTAACATGCTTGTACAGGGTTTCTGTGAACAGTTCTGTGTAGGCATTGCATTAGTGTTCTCAGAGATTATGGGATCTTGGTTATCATTTAATAGTAGGAAGTTAGACTTAACAGTAATTAATGAATATTCCAGGATTACCTGGACTTCCAAGTTTTATTTTTACTTCAGAGGAGGCAATTTTGTGCTCTGGCATTACCAGACAAAACATTACACTAGAGGGTGTGAAGCACTCTCCCATATTAGTGATGACCATATCCAGTATTGTTACATCCCTGGTTGGCGTATTGACAATTTGGTCCAGGGAGTTTGTGCTTACAAAATCCAGAAATCTCTGTACCTGTATGCTTGGTATCATATATGATTCCCGGTTAATAGTGGGTAATTGAATTCACCCATGAATATGGTATTGGGTTGGATGGTGAGTGTTTCCAGTAAGTTTAAATACATAGTATGGGTTTCCTGGGTTATAGATGGGGCCCTATACCTTGCAAGGAAGTAGTATTAGATTTTGCCTATGGTAATTTGAACATGTAAAAGCTCAGGTGCATTGTCCTGTTTGACTGGCCTTGAGGTATATTTCTTTTTGATGTAAATGAGACACCTCCACCTTTAGTCCTTATCTGTGTAGTAGCTGGTCTAAATGTGCGGAAGGCATTATAATCTTGCACTGCTGTTTTGCTCTCCACAGCTTTAAACCATGTCTCAGTGACTGCACAGATGTCAGCATTCTCTAGGGTGAAGACATTGTCTAGGGAATGGAGTTTTTTGTTTAGACTCCTAGCATTGAGCACTAACACCTTTAGATTCTTTTTGGTTTTGATTTGCTGTATCAGAAGTACTTTCAGTTTGGCATTTGCCTAAAAAGGCACTGTAGGTAGGACAGTGTTTTACCTAATATTCAAAAGCCTAGTGGGGAAAGGTGCAGATCATACCTGGCAAAGCAGCATGGTCTGTTCACCATCTCCTTCCATGCTGACAATTATTGCACCCCCTTAGAATGACACCAGAAACTAAACCAGTTATTAAGGTCCGTCATCTTTTGCTTGTATTGTGGCATCATCATTGGAGAAGGTAAAATACTACTCAGTGCGAGGTTAATACTAGAATGGTGCACATATTCTGAAAGCTCCATGATGTCTCTCTTAAAATAGTTTAGGGAGGTATGTCTCAGGTCATTTCCACCCACATGGGCTATGACTGAGTTATATTGGTACTTTTTGTCCAATGACTTGTTTGCATGTGTAATGTGGTGGATCCTTGCCCCGATAAGCAACTAACTGTGACTTTCTCCTTACTCAGCCTGGTGACAGGGACATCAGTGTGTCTCACAATAGATCACCAATGACCAGAACATTTGGATTGTGTGGTGGCATGCCTTAAGGCTTAGAAGAAGAGGTTCCATGATATGTGGCTGTACGTGTTGATGTGGATGTTGTTTTGAAAGAGTGCATTTGGGGATGCTGAGGGTGTTTGTTACTGTACTTCATCTAGGAGGTCTTTGGGGTTTAGGAAGGGTATATTTAAGTACCTCAGCATATGTGGGTCTATATGTCTGTTTTGAATTATGTGAGATGGGTGCAGCATGTGTACTACTGACATCCTTATTGACATTAGGACTGCTTTTATGTGAGAGTTTTGCCTCCAGTGACATGGTGTAAGTACATCTCTCATGTACCAAATCGATTTGTTTGAGAATTAACTGGTTGTCAGTAAACATGAGCCAATTTCTGCATTGCCTCAGGATGCCCATAGCCACCAAGGTGGTAAGAGAGATAGTGGGAAAATTCATATCCATGGCAACAGAATCTTTTTATTGATTAGATAGTTGGAGTGGAATATGAAGTAATGTCAGGAGTATCTGGTTTGCAGCTCTAGTGCCAGTGCTTGTCACTGCAAATGAGTTGTCTTGTGTGCAACTAGGTATTGGTGAAATTTCAATGCTGCTTTTACAGGAAAATTGTCAATTCACGGTGTCTGTGGCTATACAGGGCACTGTCAAACACTTGTGGGGAAACTAATAAGTAGAGCCTGACGATTTATGAATGACATATTTATCCAGAAATTCTGAAGTTAGAAGCAAATCAAGTAGTACTTTCTGAAAAGAAAGAATTAGCTTGTCAAGAATGAAGAAAAGAGGGGAGTCACCTGAATGGTTACTTAATGACTGCTACTAGTTTTGGTCTCAACGCAGCTTCACTCTGCTGGGATACAATGCTACTTTGGTTTATTCTCTCACCAGAAGCAAAATATTCCTCGAGTTAGTACTGTAATTTGTGATGAAACTATTTACAAACGAGGTCCCTGTTATCTCAGTGTTGGAGGTTGCCCTAGACCAAGGCCATTAGCCTAGTACACACCTATGAATCTATGAACCTATGGGTCTGTAGATGTCCCACCATTGTGCAGAGAGATGACTGTTGCATTCTCCATTCATGAGGCATAAAGCCTGTTCGGAGGATACAGTTACATAGCAATTCCAGAGGTCCTAATAAGTCATGTTTCATGCTGTTTAGAAGGCACCCTGGGATACTGTCTGGGTCCACTGATGCATTGTTCTTGGCCTTAGAGAGACCATTAAGGATCTGATCCCTAGTGATAGCGAAGGGGGTATAGTTGATGTTATTTCCTGAGGAAAGATTGAGTTGGAGAGAGGAGTAAAGTTAGAGCTGAATTTGTCATTCAGTAGGTTTACGACATCTTCTGACTCAGTAAGGTGGTTCCATTAACAATGAGTTCTCCACACAATTGTGTATTGCCCTTGAGGTTGCAAACATAGCTAAAGGATGCCTTGTGGTTGCCCTTGGCCTGGAAGGCTAATTTACCTTGTTTGGCTTTAGCAGACTTTACTTGTCCTCTGAGTTGTTTGTTTAGTTTGATGAGAGGGCTTTTATCCAGCTGGGTGCTGCACATCCTCATTTTTACCACAATTTTCTTTCTTCTGTTATACAGCCTACTGATGTTGTGATTCCATCAAGGTGGCTTGTTTTCTTGAATTAGTGGTACAGCTGCCTCTATGCAGCCATTAACATGCTTGTACAGGGTTTCTGTGAACAGTTCTGTGTAGGCATTGCATTAGTGTTCTCAGAGATTATGGGATCTTGGTTATCATTTAATAGTAGGAAGTTAGACTTAACAGTAATTAATGAATATTCCAGGATTACCTGGACTTCAAGTTTTATTTTTACTTCAGAGGAGGCAATTTGTGCTCTGGCATTACCAGACAAAACATTACACTAGAGGTGTGAAGCACTCTCCCATATTAGTGATGACCATATCCAGTATTATTTACATCCCTGGTTGGCGTATTGACAATTTGGTCCAGGGAGTTTGTGCTTACAAAATCCAGAAATCTCTGTACCTGTATGCTTGGTATCATATATGATTCCCGGTTAATAGTGGGTAATTGAATTCACCCATGAATATGGTATTGGGTTGGATGGTGAGTGTTTCCAGTAAGTTTAAATACATAGTATGGGTTTCCTGGGTTATAGATGGGGCCCTATACCTTGCAAGGAAGTGGTATTAGATTTTGCCTATGGTAATTTGAACATGTAGAAGCTCAGGTGCATTGTCCTGTTTGACTGGCCTTGAGGTATATTTCTTTTTGATGTAATTGAGACACCTCCACCTTTAGTCCTTATCTGTGTAGTAGCTGGTCTAAATGTGCGGAAGGCATTATAATCTTGCACTGCTGTTTTGCTCTCCACAGCTTTAAACCATGTCTCAGTGACTGCACAGATGTCAGCATTCTCTAGGGTGAAGACATTGTCTAGGGAATGGAGTTTTTTGTTTAGACTCCTAGCATTGAGCACTAACACCTTTAGATTCTTTTTGGTTTTGATTTGCTGTATCAGAAGTACTTTCAGTTTGGCATTTGCCTAAAAAGGCACTGTAGGTAGGACAGTGTTTTACCTAATATTCAAAAGCCTAGTGGGGAAAGGTGCAGATCATACCTGGCAAAGCAGCATGGTCTGTTCACCATCTCCTTCCATGCTGACAAATATTGCACCCCCTTAGAATGACACCAGAAACTAAGCCAGTTATTAAGGTCCGTCATCTTTTGCTTGTATTGTGGCATCATCATTGGAGAAGGTAAAATACTACTCAGTGCGAGGTTAATACTAGAATGATGCACATATTCTGAAAGCTCCATGATGTCTCTCTTAAAATAGTTTAGGGAGGTATGTCTCAGGTCATTTCCACCCACATGGGCTATGACTGAGTTATATTGGTACTTTTTGTCCAATGACTTGTTTGCATGTGTAATGTGGTGGATCCTTGCCCCGATAAGCAACTAACTGTGACTTTCTCCTTACTCAGCCTGGTGACAGGGACATCAGTGTGTCTCACAATAGATCACCAATGACCAGAACATTTGGGTTGTGTGGTGGCATGCCTTAAGGCTTAGAAGAAGAGGTTCCATGATATGTGGCTGTACGTGTTGATGTGGATGTTGTTTTGAAAGAGTGCATTTGGGGATGCTGAGGGTGTTTGTTACTGTACTTCATCTAGGAGGTCTTTAGGGGTTTAGGAAGGGTATATTTAAGTACCTCAGCATATGTGGGTCTATATGTCTGTTTTGAATTATGTGAGATGGGTGCAGCATGTGTACTACTGACATCCTTATTGACATTAGGACTGCTTTTATGTGAGAGTTTTGCCTCCAGTGACATGGTGTAAGTACATCTCTCATGTACCAAATCGATTTGTTTGAGAATTAACTGGTTGTCAGTAAACATGAGCCAATTTCTGCATTGCCTCAGGATGCCCATAGCCACCAAGGTGGTAAGAGAGATAGTGGGAAAATTCATATCCATGGCAACAGAATCTTTTTATTGATTAGATAGTTGGAGTGGAATATGAAGTAATGTCAGGAGTATCTGGTTTGCAGCTCTAGTGCCAGTGCTTGTCACTGCAAACGAGTTGTCTTGTGTGCAACTAGGTATTGGTGAAATTTCAATGCTGCTTTTACAGGAAAATTGTCAGTTCACGGTGTCTGTGGCTATACAGGGCACTGTCAAACACTTGTGGGGAAACTAATAAGTAGAGCCTGATGATTTATGAATGACGTATTTATCCAGAAATTCTGAAGTTAGAAGCAAATCAAGCAGTAATTTCTGAAAAGAAAGAATTAGCTTGTCAAGAATGAAGAAAAGAGGGGAGTCACCTGAATGGTTACTTAATGACTGCTACTAGTTTTGGTCTCAACGCAGCTTCACTCTGCTGGGATACAATGCTACTTTGGTTTATTCTCTCACCAGAAGCAAAATATTCCTCGAGTTAGTACTGTAATTTGTGATGAAACTATTTACAAACGAGGTCCCTGTTATCTCAGTGTTGGAGGTTGCCCTAAGAAAGGGTATGTTCTCCCCAACCCTCGGATTAGCCTCTAAGTCTTCCTCTTGTCCACTGAAAATTTTGTGTGGAAGTAAGGGTAGAAATTGACCTTCCCTTCTTTTATTATTGACCTCATCCAGTATTTCTTCAAATAAAGTATTTGGGTATCCTCTGTTGGTGAACATTACTTGCAAGATTTTACATTCTTCTTGGAATAGTATCTCATTACTGCACATCCTGGCTGCTCGAATTAGCTGTCCCTTTATAATAGCTCTCTTTGCTTGAATGGGTGGCAGCTGTTGTAATGTAAAAAGGAGTTGCAGTAGGTTGGTTTTCTGTATATCTTTGAAGAATATTCACAATTGTTAACTTCTTTATACAAGTGAACATCAAGGTAGTCAATGCTTAGCTCTGAGAATTTAGATGTGAATTTTAAAGAGTCAGTTGAGTTATTAATAGAAGAAACAAATTCATTTGCTAGTGTCTCATCGCCGTCAAAAAGGATGAAAATATCATCCAGGTATCTTGTGTAGAACTTGATGCGGTTCATTGTGTTAACGTCCTTAAGAATGTTGTCAACCTCCCAGTAGGCCTGGCCATAAATAGGTTAGCTACTGTAGCACCACATGGGGACCCCATAGCTACACCTTGTTTCTGGAGATAATATTTCCCATTAAAGATGAAGAAGTTGGATGTAAGTATGATGTCTAAAAGTTGGGATACTAAATCAATTTCATTTTTGGGTGCCCCCAAACGATCTAACATCAGTGAAATCCATTCAATAGCCTCCAAGTGAGGTATAGACGTGTATAGATCTATGGCGTCGATAGTGAGGAAGTTCAGTGAGTCGCTGTAATTAATTTCACTTATCTTTTTAAAAATGTCCACGAGTCCTTGCAAATGTGTGATATTTTCTTAATATATTTGCTCAGGATAATTTCTACAAGTTGGGCACTGGGGTATGTAAAAGAGACTCGGCTATCAATCAATGCCCGGATTGGTGGATTAACCAAGTTTTTATGAATTTTGGTATACCAAAAATTACTGGTGTCCTAGGCATTGTGATGTCAATGTAATTGTAGGTGTCAATATCAATGCACCCACTAATAAATAGGTCCCTTAAAAAAACCCTAGTCCTAGAAATTGATATGTTCATCTCATTCAGTGACGATGAACTATAAGCTGGACTATCGAGCACAGTTTCCATTTTACTAATATATAGGAAGTTGTCAAAGATTACAAGCCCACCTCCTTTGTCAGGTTTTACTACCCTGACCGGTGCTTTACATAAGTTTTCCAAGCCTTGTAGTTGTTCTTCTGTGATGTTATAGTCTAACCGGTCGTTTTTAGTATGTGAAAAAGTGGCCATTTGTCTGAGGTCCAATTCACAAGTTTTTTCAAAAAGTGTTAAAATGTTGTGCAGTGGGGGGTTGTAAGTACTTAACTGTGATTCTAGATCCATAGTCTATTTAGCTAAGTGTAACTGCTGTGAAGCATTTTACATAGGCAAGTCTGACCGGAGACTACAGGACAGGCTGTACCAACATGATTATGCCATAAGGAAACTGAAAAAAGAAAACGCTTTAGCTAAACACGTAATGAAACATCAAGGACATAGCTTTCATTTTATTGCAATTGACCAGGTCAAGAAAACAGAAAGAGGGGGTCCAGTACTTCTCTTTTTGGAGAATAAGGAGCTAGAATGGCAAATATTACTAGACTCATTTTCGTACCCAGGTTTGAATGAACATTGCAATATAGCTTGTGTCCTGAAAATGAGGAGCTATAAAAGATAACTCCTTTACCTTTGTCTTACTTCACTTTTCACTTCATTTTATTTTACTTTAATAGTAATTTGTAGTAACATATACTTTCCACCACTGTTAAGATTTATACTTAGCAAGGCTTCCAACTGCAGTTGCAGGTAGTGATTTCACTAGATACTTTTTTACAAACACTTTTCTATAAACATTTTTTATATGCAGAACTGTTATGCATTGTTTTTAGACTGCTTTTATTGTGTATATATTTCTTACACACTTTCATGCTTTTAATGCACATTTGCTTGGTGTATGAATGTAACAAACTGCTGATGCATCAATGTTTTATGGTTTCCATCTATTTTAAAAGTATGAAACTACATACTTTAGAGAATGCTCCTAAACAGAGCTTTCATTCCCTGAATTTACTTTTGCAAGAAATGCTGCTAACACGCCTTCATTGTGATTGCATTACTAATTAAGGCGTGGGTGTGTTGCATAAAAACTTGACTCTGACACTGCATTTTACTTTTGCCTCTGATGAAGCTGTAGTTTTAACCACAGCGAAAACGCTTGTTTTAACAATAAAGTGCGTTAAGGTCTAAGTTTTTTCCGACTTCAGTGTGGCTTTATACGTGCAAGTGGATTTCAATTTCAGTGTTACAGCTTGTATTGCAAACAGCCTTCACAATAAGGACTTTAACATTTTTTTGGGCTTTACGGTGCTTGTCCGGACTGCTTTTGTGCATTTTACTGGTTTCCGTTTGTCTGCTTTAAAATCATCTAGTCTGGTAACATAAATGCGTTTGTAGTTTGTACCGAGTACATATTTATAGCATTTACGTGACAGATGGCAATCAATTGATGCATAGCTTGTATGTGGATGTTCGCTGTTCATCTTGCTATGTTTTTCAGTTCAAATGTACAACATTTTTTATCGTTTAAAAGTCAAACTGTATTTTCTTTTTCTGCATACTTATAACGTGCGATGCGACGCGTACATTTTTAATGTTTTCACATGATACTTTTATTTAATCGTATTGCAAGCACTGCATTGCTTCCTAATGTTCAAGCTAGGACATCAGTTAGAAATACAGTCAGGGAAAGGTATATAGTGGTAAAAGTTGTACAGCATGAGCAGACTGTAGGTTCTCACCTTATGGGAAGTAGCAAGTCTGCTTCTGTACACTTCTGTCGTTCTCAGCTTTGCTCTATTTCAGGTTTAATCAGCTAGAATTGCTGACGGTTTGATTAAGGACTCTATTCAGTCCATGCAGCAAATTAATGAACTCTCAAGCACTTAGCAAGACTGCCTAATTGGTAGAAGTCAGGCCAGAAGGGTTAGGACTGACAGCCATTTAACAGGAAAGGCTACATGTTTAAATGATCCCTGCAGTTAGAGTTTGATTGTTTTGAAGTGGTTAAACTAGGAGTAACATATTTTTATTTTTGAACAGTTCAACTTTGCTTTCAGTACAACCTGTTCTATGTGATTAATTTCAGACAAAGTTTGCAAATACTTTTTTTTTAATCTAAGCAACTTTTTCATTCAATTTTGATCTTCTTTTTTATATATTTATTTATTTTTTAAATAGGAGTTAGCAGCACATTGCAAAAGAACATTTAATAACAATAGCAAATTAAACCTTTGGTACAAGTGACAAGAGCCCCTTGTGAAAGCTCTGGATTTATGCTTCATATTTGTTCTGTTCCTCATAAAATCTGTGGTTTTATGGCTAGTCAATGAAGGATTGAATTCAATTAATAATGACAGGCATTTGAATTTCAGACTTTATATTCTTCATAAAATAAATAACAGAAAACCTTTTATTCTATCAATTTTCTAAATTTATAAGATTAGTATTTGAAATTTGTCCCTATTTTAGGGCTGTAAATATATTCCCCTATTATTGGCTTTGTCCAGGTTTTTTGTGCTAACAGGTTGACTTGAGAGCTATGGTGAGAAGTGAGAACTGACTTCTGTATTCCCCATTGTTGGTGTTGTCCAGGTTTTTTGTGCTAAGAGATTGAGAGCTATGGTAAGACGTGAGAACTGAATTCACTAAATGATAGCCATTTAAGTTCAGGAAACTGCTGATTTGGCATAGTGGTATGTTGCTCTGACTGTAGTGCACAGGGTCCTGAGCCCAGCATACATTTTATTTTAGCAACTTTCCAAAATTATATAAGCAATGTTTAAAATGTGTCCCTTTTTAGGGCTTTTGTCCTGTCTCCCCCCAATGCAATTTGGATTTCTTGTGCTGCAAAGTTGAGAGATACAGTTGAGTATTGAGTGAATTATACAAGGAGCTGAGAGCTTCAGGGAAAGAGAAGTCAGGAAGGTATATCAAAGAACCCATGTATGTTTCTTGTTGTGTGCAAGGGGTCTATGACTATGCAACAGCCCAAAGGTAATCTTTATCCACCACTGACCAGATGCATTTTCTTTGGATGTAGTGTAGGTTTCAAATTTTCAATATTGTTTCAATGAATGAGTTTCAAGGGCAGAGAAGTTTTAATGCTATGTTTATTTTTATTGTGAGACAGTATTGCTTTGTTTAGCAGGTATCTAGTAATGTGTGCTATAAAATGTTAAATAAAATCCAAATAATCAATGTTTATTTTATTTATTATTTATTTATTTTACATTTGTTGACCGGGATAGTCCGATTGGATACATGTCCTTTTTCAGCGGAGGCCCGGGGAGAAAAGCTCCACAGTGATAACAATATACAAGTAGGTTTACAATATACATACATGTAATGAAGAGACAGATGAGGAGACAAAAGAGAAAAAAAAAACTCAACAGGCATAACAGTATGGAAGTAGGATTACACAACCATAGGAGACAGATGCTAATTCATATTATTAAAATTGCTAAGGTCCATACAGGCAACCAAAATATGGCACCAGAGTCCCCCTGCAGCCATTCCAATGTCCCATTACCTGGCTATTTCACCCCATTTACCAACATTAGTGTTTATGGTAAATGGGGTGAAATAGCCAGGTAATGGGACATTGGAATGGCTGCAGGGGGACTTTGGTGCCATATTTTGGTTGCCTGTTCTTCAGTTTGCGTTTGAAAGTTGGTATCCTATAATTCCAGTGGGCGGGGTTACATGACTATGTATGCTAATTTTATGTTAATCAGTGTACAGATTTGTACCTATTTTTCATGGGCCTTGTCCAGATTTTTGATGTTTCCAGGTTGAGAGGTATGCTGAGCAGCAGAATGTGAGCTCTCCAGCTGGTAGTCTTACAGTAGATGTTACAGATTTTAAGAGTGAGATGGGAAATATGTTAATACCTTAAGAGCTGCTGTGTGCATAAAGCAGCTGGATATGAAAGAGGGTGTAACTTAAGCTTTAGCAATCTAAGTGGAGAGCCACTAATTTTAAAAGTGCAAGATAGATTGGAAGGGTTCTATGGAATACACTGAGATCGCCAAATTTCACAAAATAATAATTTTGTGCTTACTCACAATAGCCAATGGGGATATAGGTATGTGTTCCAATTAACATTAGGGACAGGCAACTAGAAAGACAGTTGAGTATAAAAACAACAGCACCAGGATGGGGAAAATTATTTCTGTGTGACTCACAAAAGACACAGCTGTGGTCTCTTTCCTAGTTTAAATATGCAATTAAAAGCAGAACACAAGTAAAACACTGTGCAAAGAAAATAAATCACAATACACAGAACAGAATGAGGCAATAAAGCAATGCAAAATACAAGAAAGCAAAAACAAATTAACTTTCCCTCACAGCAAGTTTTGGCAGAGACTGGGTGATCCTCTCAGATAAAAAGGGAATTTACTAATGGCCCCTTCTTTGACTTGGTACAACATCAGAGGTAGCATATTTAGAGACAAGAGATATGGGGGACAGAACACCCATACCACGGCTACAGTGGGGTGCAATCCTATCTACAAAAAAAATCCTATAAAAAAATACCTTTTACTCTTGTGTTATTTCAGCATTTACAGTGATCTACTGGACTGTGGTAAGATCATCTGTGTTAAATCAGGTGTATTATTTAAAATTCTTTCTGTTATAACTTGCAATTCATTTCCACCATCAATATTTTCCCTTAGTATAATAGATATATCCTTACACTAGTGCATTATCAAATGCTGAATGGACTTACAGCAAAACTGCAAGCACATCAAAATATGAAAGATTGAAAGCATGTTAGCAAACTTAGCACAGATCACAAAAGGATACCAAAAATACTATTTTGTGACTGTTGACAGAAATAGCAGCTTCACCCCCTTCATCAGCTTACTCATATGTGCTAACCTTAGCTATTCCCCTCCCCTTAACCTCAACACTACACATTTGGTTATTAAACATTATTTTCCTAACAATACCACTAAGCAAGAAACAGTAAGAAACAACTACACACACACACACACACACACACACACACACACACACACACACACACTCTCAAACCCAATTAACACAACTTTCTGAATAAACAAAAGTTTCAGCATTAATAACCACTTCCACTTACTTTATATCTCATTTGACAATTCAGTTCTACATTCACTTGACATAGTGCATCCAACCAATCATGACGCCAGAAATGGAATTTGATGACGTGTGCACTTAGTCAGTGATATGCTACTCCTTTGCACATAAACTGTGTGAATGGATCAATATTTACATAGACAGGCCACTATGCCCTAAATGTGCCATCAGTGAAAATGTTTCTAAAACACGTCTGTCATGTACTTTCACTCTCTCACCCCCATAAACCCTCCTTTCCAGAAATGGGACTTCTCAAGTATTTTCCTTCCATATTTTCTCTCCCATCTCCCTGACATTGATATATACTTCACTAAAATCTCCAAAACTCTCCAAAATACACAATTTCTATTATAGTACCCTCCTGTATGAACTTTATTGATGTTATGTTTTGGTTACAGATTACCTACCTGTTCACACTATGATTAATTATACTTATGTTCTATTATGTATATATTTGCTATAATTGTTTATACCTTTTCATTATATTGCACTCTTGGTTGTTAGGATACTTTATGCAGTGGGGTCACCCAATCCCTTAACAATCCTCTCTACCCTTTTTCTTATTTCCGCATAACAATTTCTGTCTGTGTCATACCTTTCTAACCCAGAGCTAGATGTCTTTTCAGCCACCTGCTACCAACTGCATTCTCAATCTGTGACTCATATTCCAAGTACTTCCTTTTATTGCCAGCCCCCCAAAATTAAACAAAACATCCATGTCCACTCCATCTGTCCTCTATAGGTGTCATGCTGTATTCAAATTATCCCTCATCAAAGACCACAGATGTTTGAGCACCACATGAAAAATGCAGATCATCAGTCTGCACTTCCCCCTAGTTTTATCCATCCTTCCATTATCCTTTGCTATCTCTTCAGTAAACGTTTGTACACTCAGCCTATAACTCGCAGCTTCTTGGTCACTTTTGTCAGTCCACTCATTGCCTTCCTTATTCCTTCTCTTCCTAAGGGGCTACATGACCCCCCCTCCTTCACCCCAATATTTTTATATACCCCATTGCCTTCCCTTCATCCCTCAGTTCTTTCTTTTGTCTCTCCCCAATAATGTTTTATATAAGTCACCCCATAGCCTTCCCTTCATCCCTCAGTTCTTTCTTTTGTCTCTCCCCAATAATGTTTTATATAAGTCACCCCATAGCCTTCCCTTCATCCCTCAGTTCTTTCTTTTGTCTCTCCCCAATAATGTTTTATATAAGTCACCCCACAGCCTTCCCTTCATCCCTCAGTTCTTTATTTTGTCACCTGAAGACTACTGGTGAGCTTTCCTGCAATACAAGTGTGACAGCATATTTCATTGTGGTTATTAGTAGTTTTTTAATTTGGTATGCTCCTAAATGAACTGAATGAATACTGTTTATGCTCATGCGATTTTGGTTTACAGCCAAGATCTTTGTCTCCCTAATATAACTTTATTGGACACACAATGTCACACGAAGAAAATGCACAGTGGTATTATCTCCATTGGGTTAAACTGACACAGAACTTTGATTTCCTAATTTTTAAAATGTCTGAAGTGTGTGTGTCAGGACTGCTTCCTGTGTGTTTAATTTAATGGTGCTTGAAGGTATCCTTTTTCATCAGTTTTTAATCTTATGAAATATTAAGTGCGCAAGTGGAAAAACAACCAAACAAAATAAGTGGTAAATATAATATGCAGAGTGAAAGTGACTGGGTTAAAACATGCACAAAATGGTGGATTATGAAATGGTGATAGGTCAGACAAAATATAAGTAGACATAGAAGATGAATTGTGTGGCCTGTCATACTGTGACATTTTAAACATGGATCAGAGTAATGGATAGATTATTTAAATCACTATACAAGTGGAAGGAATACATTTCAAAATGGGAATAAATGCAGGAAATGCTATGTGTTTGATTTCTTTGTATAAGTAGAAAAAAATATTTTAAACATACAAATAAACAAGTCAGAGGTATTACTAAAGGTACGGATGAATACAAGACACCTATGGACAGAGTAACTGTACCTGGAGAATAAAGTAAAATAAAAAAGATGACTTTGCATATATGTTACATAAAAACACCAGCATCATTTTGCTGGATACCTCTATAATGGTTCAAACAATCATTTTATTTTCTTCTAGTCAATGCCATAATCAAGGCATGAGATAGTTTCTCTGAGCACAAGCTGTTAGGGGGATCCTGATAGACAGTGTTGAAGAGATCCACCATTCCGTGAATGGTTTATCCATTTTTAGACTTCATTTAGGCAACCACAGCTAATAATGTAGCTGGTTAAATGAATGGATTAAATAGATGAATGTTAGTAATTCTAGCAAGGATTTTGAAGTACTTCAGAGGTAATTCTTTTTTTTTATTTTTTATTCTTTTTTTATTATTCAAATAATACCTTTTTTTTAGCAGTTGAAGCCCCTTTCTTGTTGTCTGGAACTCTGAATTGAGCCTTGGGTTTTGCCTGAGGTATTAGTTCATGTAAATACAGGTCTAGTAAGGGAATAATAATGCACCTCGAGAAGGCAAAAAAATGCCACTTAAGAAAATGTATGTTGCTTAGAGGTCACCAGAAACAACGTTAGCTGTGTTCTACTCAAGAAGGGGGAATCAACGAAGACTGTAGACAGGAAACAACACTGTCCCATGTGGACATTTTACCTATGGGGTTATTTATGTGGCATTTTTTACAAGTAGAAAATTAACTGTTATGGCTGCTTTGTGAAAATCTAGAGGAATTAGTGGCATTGATTGAATGCATTGCTTATTACCCATGTAACAGCCATGAATTCCTCTACACAGAGAGAGAAATCAGAAATGACCAGTCGTGCATGAAATGCTTATATTAGTTCCAAAAAAGATACTTTACAGATGATAACTTTTGTATCCCTTCTTTGTCACTAAAAAGACTAGTCTGAGTATCAGTAAACTTTGATTATATCACTCCAGTTTGATAATTTTAGTCAAGCTGTGGTCCAGAGGGTTGGACATTACACAGAAGGGATATTATAGAATGGCAAAATTAAGTGGCCTATCAGATGTTTTGTGATCTTGCTGGGCTTCAGTAAAGAGAAAGACGGGACAGCCAAAAGTTGCAGTGGTGTCTGCTTTGTAGGAAGTGCCATGTACGCTGTAGCGATTTATCAATTTTATCTGAATGGGGCTTTAATGACTCAGTGCTGCTGAATGGAATGGATTCACAGATTCCTTTGGTACCATCAGTACAGAGGCAGCAAAGCTCAAAAGGCAGTATCAGCATTTAAAAACAACTTGTACAACTGGTTTACCTAAAAGAAATGTTGATGATATTGTCAATGACTTGTGCAAAAATAATTAAAAGCAGTTATGAAGCTGTGTGTAATTAGACATGTAATGCTTGCACACAACCACCCAGACTGAATATGCTTTCTGAAATATTTGCACAAATGTACAAGAAGGCTGTTAAAGACATATGCCTTAGGGGTAAAACCCTGAACTATAACTCAGATAGTAGTACTTTTCCGCCCACACACACACACACACACACACACACACACACACACACACACACCACTAACACTACTCCAGATGTGTTACTTTTGAATAGAAATTTGCACTCTAGATTGAAAACAGTAAAGTAAGGTATGAGTAGCCAAGTGCATAGTGCACAATTATAATATGCCCTACTTTTATTATCACTTCACTCTAGCACAACATAAAGAAATAGAGGTATTGAAAAAACAAAATATGTCATTCTGTACTGAAGGCTAACAAGCATGCTAACTGTACATTCTGTACTAACAGCTAACAATTAACTGTGAACATTCCATTGTTCAACATTGTTATGCTGGGTCATTGCCCCAACTTAAATTAACCTTACAAATTAAAAGATCATCATACTCATTGACAAGAAGTCAGGATGATGGCATTACCTTGATGAGACCATATTTTGGCACTACCAAAGGGGATGGGGCTTTCACTAAACTCAGACCAGCAATATGGAAGCAACTACCCAAAGAAATACATTCTCAAATAACATTGGGTGGCTTCAAGGTTGTACTGAAGAAGCACCTTCTAGAAGACATTGCCTGTAATTGCTTTTGTGACGATAAACAAGTGATTGTACGCTTGTAGATTCAATGTAACTGGAGTATTTAGATGTACTACATATAGGTATCACCCTGCTAAGAGAACACTAGCCTGGAAATACTCTAAATATTGTACATATTTCCAAATTGCTTGAAATACTGTGAATATTATTATTTCTTGCTGTTGCTTTTTTATGTGATTTGACTTTTGATATGTATTTTTGTTATTGTATGACATCTGATACATGTCAGCTTTCTTATTGATTTTTATTGTATTATGTAGATACTGGATTTTAGATCTGCGGTAGCATTGTCACCACACAGTAAGGCGCTGTCTGGTTCGATTCTCAGCTAGAGCATCTTCTGCGTGGAGACATGCGTGAATGGGCGTACCTTCGTTGAAGGTTGTGCATCAGGGCTGGTAACTCGGCATGTAAAAATCAACTACCAATCATTAGCGGACTGGAGTTCCGCTGTGGTGACCCCTAACCGGGAAAAGCCGAAAGACACAACAACAACAACAACATGTAGATACTGGATTTTATGTTTCCCTTTATCTGGGGTCTACCATTAGGATAATACTACAGAGCTGCTGTAACAAGCCTCAGTGGCTTATTCAGTTTCTAAACCTCCACCCATGTTATTAGAAAGGAGAAAAGAAGAGAAGAAGACAATATTATTTTGATTTGTTGTCTTGAAGTGCCTTCACTTTCTACTTTACTGGCTTTTGTATATGTTCTTTTTATATAACGTTTGTGATTTTATGTTGAATTTGTCTTGTTTTTATGCTTTAATTCCACACTATTTAAAGTAATGTCTATGTTTCCAAATAGGAAGTGTTTTTCTCTAGCTAGTAAATTATTCTTGTCTGGAAGCTTTTCTGCACAATTCTTGCTTGTCGAATTGTTATGCAGATTTCTTTTTTCATCATGTTTGCATTTATTTATTTCTTTTTAGTTTAGTCTTTTGCACTCTGAATTAGAAAGTGCATGGTCTTCATGCTAATAATTGCATTGATTTCTCTTTGCCTGGATTAAGGCTGAATCCAGCACAAGGTGACCTGTGCAGTTGCCTAGGACCCAGTGCTGGCTAAGGGGCTCAAAAACTGTATTATAAACAAAAAAATAATTATAATAATTTTGTTTGTTTTCCACATTGAACCCACCCACTCCTTTAAATTATTTTCTCTTTAGGTAATTGCCCTTTTGCCTCTCTAGATGCAGTGACTGGATTTACTTTAGCTTACCTGATTGTCAATGGGTTCTTCCATTTGGGTTAAGTAGGTAGGGGCTTTTTCCATTTTTTTATTTTCCTAGATGATTTATTCAGTTGGCTTTATTTGGACCTGACCTGGGTCATGGTTGTTTACTTCAATTTTGTAATTCCATCCCTGTCTCTCTTCTTGCTTCCTCAGCATGTCTCTATCCCTGTCCCTTTCGTCTGTTTGACCTGTCTGTCCCCTCCTACTCTTTTGGTAATGGCAAAGCTCAGTTGGTTTTAGGTTTATAACTGAGTTGGGTATTTAACATACCTTATTTGATGTTGATGATGATGAATAGATGAAGATGATCAATATTCAAAGATATACGAACGGTTAACAGATAGACTAAGATTAGCACTCAGCTATTTTAGCATCTCCACTCTACCACTGACCACAGTCAAGAAGACTGAGCCAGCTGATAACATTATAGTTCTGTTACTGTAGCTGTTCTGTTACTGTAGCTGTTCTGTTACTGTAGCTGTTCTGTTACTGTAGCTGCTACTGTGACCTTGTGCTCCCCCTGTTCTGTTGCCCATGCTTACCACATCCATGCCCATGATGGACATGCTTCAATTTAAGGAAACAAGTAAGTGAGCACTCTGTAGGTCTGACTTTGGATAAGATCTACTTGGTATTTGTATTTGTAGGAAAATGAATATGTAAATGAATAAAAATATAGAAGTCAAAGTTGTGGGAGTTGTTGGGCCAAGTCGATGATGACTAGTATGCCTCTTGAAAAAAACAAACTTTTTTTAGTTGTTTCCTTTCCAGTTATATTTCACACTATAAACGTGATGAAATATAACTTATGCTACAGGCTAATTACCCAAATTACTATAGGTAAACCTTTTTAGTTTGCATCATGTCATTTGTATCAGGTGTTTGGCTGGCTTTTCTATGAATATGGGGGATCCCAAACATATTGATTTGAATTGTCTGTATATGCTTGCACTTGCAGAAGATATAGTTCTCAAACACACATACTTTTGCTTCATTTGTGGACTTTTCCTTGTAAAATTTGTGATTTTCTGGAAAATTGTGATATACTGTAGTCATTAAATAATGATGAACAGGTTTATTTTAGTCTTTACTTCATTCAGACAATGATTGCTAATACATACCTTGTTATACTAGCAACTTTTTAGGTATTCACAAATTATATTTAAAATCTGAATCAAAAGAAAATCCTGAAGAAAAGGCTTGCAATTTAGCTACTTTTCTGGCTGTAGCTGAATAACTTCTAAATATAGTGTAAAACAAGGCTGAGCCAAACATAAATGAGGGTGATTAGAGACAGAAAAGAAGCGGTCATTTTAAAGAAGGTAAAGAAGGTAACAATGACTCACGCAAAGTCCATTATATGTTAATAGCATGGGAATTCACAGCTATGTCCTTATGTCTGGCATGAGTCATACAAAGCATTATAGGAAAGAGAAAGGGTTGAGGGAGAACAAGATCACACTGATACATCAAGCCCCATTGGTAGCCATGTTGTGGAAAATAGGCTAAAATTACAATAAAGCACTTAGAGTAATTTTGAGGTGTTACAATAGGTCAGGAAACAAAGATATAGTGAAAAAAACTGATTTTTTTTTAGTTCTAGGGTGGAGTTTTCCTTTAAAAGGTAGGGTAGTTGTAAGTGGTGGAGATTAAGTGGTGGAAGTGGTTAGTGCAAGTTTAAATGTAGGTGTAGTGGGGGAGTGTGGGAATTGGGGGGTAGGGTAGGCAGCAGAGAGAGCAGGGTGAGGGCAAATTGAGCAGGTAGATGCCAGTTATGGTGTAAGAAAAAAAAAAAGTAAAAACAATTAGTCAGTGTGGGTGTTATTAAGAAGAACCCTCTCACTGCTAACACCAAAAATAAAATGTGTTAAAATATTAAATTAACAAACAAAAGAACAAGGTCCAACCATCTGTATAATTGGTTTAATCAAACAGCGGAAAGTTTTCAAGTTATTAAGGAGTGTTCATCAGTGTTTTGTGGAAAAAGTTAAATTACTCAAACAAAGTTTGGAAGTCCTAGCTATAAAGTAACTGCAAATTTATTTGCTTAGAGTCAAAAGAATAGATTGGGTATGTTGTTGTTGTTTGTCTTTCGGCTTTTCCCTGTGAGGCATTGCCACAGTGGAACTCTGGTCTGCTAATGATTGGCAGTAGATTTTCACAAATGCCAAGGTGCCAGCTCTACGTTCAACCTTCAACGAAGGCACGCCCATTTACGCATGTCTTTCGAATGCCCACCCAACTGTGGGGAGGACATGCAGACTCCACACAGAAGGCACTTCCCGCACTCCAGCCGAGAATCGAACGGGACAACCTCTTGCTGTGAGGCAACAACGCTACCGTTGCACCACCGTGGCTGTCTATAATACTGTTAATTAGTAAGGTTTGAGGAGAATAAAGCAGCTGTATTCACTGGTGGAGTGCTTAAGCTTTTACAATAATAACTGCATATGTAAGAGAGAGGGCTAGATGCTAACTTAGTTCAAGTTTCTGTTGAGTACAATAGTCATTAAAGACACCTACAGTAGTGAAAATACAGTTGCAGTTTCTTTTCTTGTTCTGCAGGTAATTATTTTTGGTCTGAGAAGACACTAGCTGAGTTCTCAATGTGTGGGCGGGGGAGACTACTGCCGTGGGACACAGATGTAGTGGCGGTTTAAAAAATATGCTATTTGACAATGAGTATCAGCACCTTTCTCTTACTTAAATGGTTTACCAGATACACTTTTAATAAATGTGAGCATCAGTGGAATAGATTTTTTTACTATTGCTCAAGCTAAGTCTGTTTTCAATGAGAGACTTTTTTTTTTGTTTAGCATCTCTCTTGTAAATAAAGTGGTTTGACAGATACTCTTTCAGTAAATGTGAGCTTCAGTGAAAGAGATGCTCACTATTTCTCATGCTAAGTCTGCTTTCAATGAGAGAGTTTTTGTTTTTTTTTGTTTTGTTTAGCACATGGCGTTTTTGTTGTAAAATATGAAATAAAAGTTTTGAAGTAAATCTAAATCTATGTGATCATTGTAAACATTAACAAAATAAGACTGACAGGTTTGTACAACATTTTATAGTAATTTGGGAGAGATGGCTGAGTAATGGGATATTGGTTTGGCATGGGTCCCAGTCCATTATCCTGCCTAGGGCCAAATTTGAAAATGAATCTGCTTTGGCCTGGAGCTTTCATATTTCAAAGCATCTGCCATATTCTAGGAGGTCATTAATGGAAACCACTGTTCTATAATCACTTTCTTATCAACAAAACTGATAGAGTCTATCTTAAAATCCATCATTTTCATACATCCTCTAAAGATCCTTCTGCATTATTATTATTTCTAAATTATTTTAAGGGCGGTGCTACTTTTATGCTTAAAATGTTTTCTGAGTTTTGTTTTTATATCAAGCTGTTTATCTGTTTTTGTTGGCAGAGTGCCTTAGATGTCATGGACTTGTTCCTTAGTCAAATGAAGGATCACTTTTAACTTAAAATCATCATTTATTTTAACAGTAATCATATAGCATAGATGTCTGAATGCACATGTACCACTTGGAATCTTATGATCTCACTCATTGTTTATATCAAATGCTTGGAGAGTTGGTTGCTAAACAGATAATTTCATTCTAAGTAAAATACAGCTGTTTGGCAGAGTTCTACACAAGTTGTAATATATTTTTACTTGCTTTTCTGAGAGTGTGCATGTGGTTCATACATGAGTGCCACACACACATTTGTGCATATGTGTAACTGCCTACACTCTTTTTTAACAAACATGTTTTATTTGAAAAATGTTCACATTTTAGCCATAGGTTCCATGGCAGTTTATTACGATCTGTTGTAGACACGCTCAGTCCTTTATCTTGCACTGAATATAAAGTGTTTAGGACTGTGGCCCTTAATCTGTAAAAACAACATTGTATTATCTTATTACTCTATATGACAATAGCTTCAGAGTAGTCAGTGGACTGACAGTTTGTGTTAAGGTCTGCACTGTCTGTGTAGTCTCCTTGTATTCACGCTCTGTAGAAAACATTTATTTTTTACATGATTGAACTATTCTAAAGAAAATTTCACCTGGATTGTTAAGCATACGTTCAAAACTCTTGTATTTTAAGTGCAAATAACTTAAATCTATTAAATTCAAAACTGGACAGAGCTCATGCTGGACTGCTTACAGATGAAAAAGCATAATATGACAGTGCTTTGGTAACAGAAAGCTTTTATTAAAAGTACAATTCTAATCTCATTACCCAAACTGCAGAGTAATAGTGACCTCTCTGGATATTCCTAACAGACTTCACAAATATAATAAACCTAAAACATTCCTTGCTGCTGTCTAGAATGTTGAATTGTCCCTAGGACTAAAAATAGTCTGGTTCAAAAAGGACCCAATAACATCAGTAAAAATTAACACTGAAGTGACTGTCTACCCAAAGTGATATAAACTTTTTTTTTCACTTTAACTCAGTTTTATGTCTTACTAAAGTGACTGTTAACACCGAGGTGACACAATCTTTTATTTTTTTGTTCAGTTTGAACTCAGTTTCAGATTCCGCCTTGGAAAATTGCATTACGTCTGTGGAACTGCATGTGCAACAAGAAAGGAGTCATGCTCGTCAAAATAGGAGAAACCAGATCTGGCTTGCTTTTAATGATATGGTCATAATCAGTTCCAGTTGTTGTTTACTAGGGCAGATGCAATCTTGCACAAAACTTCATTAATGACTGATAACCTTGCTAGACTCCTCAGACTGTATTGCATAAATATATAGTGAATTCCTCATGAATCTCCTACTGCACAGCTTACGTTGATTACTAGCTACCTCCATGGCATTGGGTTAGTCAGGCCTATGTGATCCTTCATACTGTTCTAGGCAACCACAATATAATGGCTGTAGAGTTAGTTCTGAAGTCAGTATTAGCAGGTATTCACTAATTTGTGGATTCTACAGGGGTACTCCCTACTTCCTTCTGCTCAATCATTTCCTATGTTCCTTCCATAGGCTATGTTTGATAATAAAGCTAGAAGTTATTGATGTACTACTTGTGTAAGACTTAACCCTCAGTACTGCAAAATCTTTAGAGCCAGGTGTATGTAGCTTCAAAATTACGTCAAAGTATTTAATGTTTCATATTATGTATAATTTCATCCATGAATGTAAGATTTACATATCAAAAATTAGTGCAGCCATTATTTATAGCTTCACAAAAGGACGCTAATATACATTTACATTTTCTCTGCCCCTGGCAAAATTTGAAGATTTTAATATTCATGTACCTTTCTCAGCTGTATCAAACAATTTTTTATAACTAAGAGAGAGAGAGAAAGATACCTGTGATCTTATTACGTCTGTTATTTATGGCACACAGCTAATTGTGCATCAGAAAAATTCTGTTGCCTGAGTTAAAAAACGATTTACTGTATTTTTCTATAGTACTCTAACAATAATGATTTCATTACACAAAATAATGTTTCTGCAAATAAAGCTAATATTTTTCCTAATGTGCTAAAAATAACAGAAGATAAAATACTTCTGAAATATTAAGTTCTTGGTCCTCAGGTCTCTCCTTCAGTGTATAGAGTATTTTTCACACTAATTATGAAGATAAGGAGATATTTATGTTTTTACTTTGGACATTTCAAAGGCATTTGATGCAGAGAATCAATTGCCCTGTAATTGCAGGATGTGACACACATGTTGGATTGATACATATTAGGCTAGTTTGACTCTGATGTCAGACTTAACACCAGTAGGTCAAATGAGCAGATTCGTTCTCTGAATGATCCACAGTGTAATCAGATATTCTAAAAGGCATTCTTGTAGACCCAATGCTTTCCATGATATTTATAAATGACTTGAGGTGTTACTCTGGCTGGTTAAAACATGCATAATGTGCAGAAGACACTGCTGTCATTTGCACATGTGACTTCCACACTGAAGCACAGTCTAATATGCAAACTGGTCTTGGCTGTATAGGAACTCGGTTAAATGGCCGTGAGCTACTAGTAAATGTATCAAACATTAAATATATGTTATTACCTGCTCTAGAGAAATAGATCTCAAATTATAGTTTGTAATGGAACTTTGACTGTAATTGTAAACACCATAAACAATGCAACATGCATTACAATGTTGAAATTAAACTTTAAAGAACACATCCTTACACTTACTGAAAAGATAACAAACTCCCAGTTTATTATGCAGAATCTGTTATTGCTTAAACAGGAGTATATACTTAAAAATTAGTAAATGGTCTATGCTAAAATTTCTCTCGATAGACACATCGTCTACAACAAAGTTAATACAAAAACTAGAAGATTTATTTTATGGAGTAACTAAATGTGTCATTAAGATCCTTGGAAGACATATCACTACCTCTGTATACTTTAAAAAAGATGAATATAAATGAACGAGACACTCAAACTTTTATAAGACTACAATAAAAGATAAAATGGAAAGATATGAAATTATTAAACATAAAAAGAATAAACCTCAAAAGAACACTAATGAGTTTAAGAGGAAAAGGGGTTTAGTTTTCAACAGTAACTGTATGAGAAAGGGAGAACGTTGAGCTGAAAAATACACAGATATAGCAAAAATAAGTCAGTGGTGAGAGAGAGTTTCATCTCTTTTATCAGTCTGGGCTTCCAATATATCAAGCACTTGTACAAGTGAAGAAAATGATGTTAATCCTTTTCATGAACATACTGTTTTCATTGACAGTAGTGGACAAATTCATAGCACTACAAAGTGTGGTCTGATATTAAAAGTATGAAACCACATTGTAAAAAGCCTCCAACAGTAGAAGATGAAAAGGATTTGCACTTCGTTGTTAATAACTTCTGATTCTCATTCAAATTAAATCTTTAAATGAATATTAATAAATCTGATCCTACTTGGATACCTACACAGCATGATTTAACTGTTGATGTTTTATTCTAAATGTAAAATACTGAAGTGCTGACATCAAATTCTGCCAACACAATGATAAATAAAAAGTGTTGATATTTTGGATATGAAAGATGATAATTAAACAAAGAAATATGATCATTTGATTTTAAGTTTTTACTATTTGACAAAAATGTCTTTTTTTCTGATAAGGGGAGGGGAATTGTTAATGATAGTGCACTTTTGGCACTTTTCTTTGTGATATTAAATGTGTAATTACTTTCGTCCTTTCTAATTGGAACCTACTATTAGAGTGCTTAAAGAGGTTGTATTATTGCATTTGTTAACTTCTGAAAATACAAAACTGAATATATATATATATATATATATATATATATATATATATATAGAGAGAGAGAGAGAGAGATAGATATATACATAGATAGATATAACTTAGCAATGGAACAATGGAGATCTGTACAATAACAGATACAGATAACAGCGGTAGCAGTCATTGTCAAAATGTTAAAATTGCAATAACTTTTTAGATATAAGAGAGATTCAGAGATTGCCCAGCTCTTCCAGGGAAGTATGATCAGCTATATTGCTTATAATGCATAGGAAACAATTTGGGTTTTCTAACTATGTAGGATATAGATGAGCAAATTTTTAAACATTCACAAGATCAATATTCTTAAGCAACACTAAAGAACATTGAGATTTAAATCAGCCTCCAGGACGTCTAGTAATTTATTCTTGTTATATTCTACCATTGAATGTATCTTAAATAAACAGTAATCAGAACCTTGTGTTGTGAATTTGCACTTATATACTCCGCATACATCACAAAAAATAATGTTTACTTAGCCTTATGACTTTTTTTGAGTTACAGTAGATGTTAAGTCCCCCTGTTCTTTTCTTGAGCATTCGTTTGGCATTACTGCAGTTGCCTTATTTTTTTTTTGGGGGGGGGGGTCCATGCACCTATTGTCCTACTTACCATGAAACAATAAGCACTCCCATGAAGCACACCGCCAACTACCTTTTCATTCCCATAAACCTCATCCATCAAATGGTCTTCACAAACTGCTTGTCTAAACACATTTCTGAAATTCACAATAAATATTCTTCTTTTTTAGTCTTTTTGAGTCAAATCATGAAGCATATTCCTTAACTATGACTACCAGTGCTATAAATTAAGGTAACATTCTTGCTGAAGGACTGAATCCTGGGTAAAACAAGACCCACCGAATTTAAGGTTACATATATCTATTCGGTGACAGACCAGGTGCAAGGATGAGAAGAAGAACAATGTTGCTATTTAATGAAAACCTTAGTTCACTTTTACACATCACAAAGTGATCATGACCCAAACCTGTTATCTATAAATAAGCTATTTAAAAACAGCTGCACTGTATTCCTTATAGATTCATATCTCCCCCACCACTGCCTAATCACAATACATTTCACTTCAACATGATATCATGAGACACACCAAGGCTAGCCAAGACATAATTATTCTTTGTGATTTTTTTTTTTAGATCCTTTGAACCCCCCAAAAAAATTTAGAAATCTGACACATTTACCAAGCAAGTCTTTATGCAAATTGCTAAAGAAGCCACAAGACCAGTATTTAAGACAGGCAACCACACCCTCCTATATCTGGTGATCAACTGTAATCTTAACACAATCTGAAAACAATCATAGCATCAGCATTCATCAATGACTGATGTCCAATTACTTTTACATTACATATGACAGACAAGAACATCCCTCTCAAATTCATATTGTTTCATCTAAAATCCCACAAAAAAAAACTGAAGCTCTAAGCTTTATAAAGTGAGCTGCTTAACCTAATGTATACCCCTAGCTGTATAATGAACCCCACCAAAGTGCACCCACTTCCTTTACTAACACCTTCGTCTACAAAGATAATACTTTACTAAACTTGCCAGATTTCTCAATCATCTAATGAATGGGTTGCAAAAGAAATTGCAGTTCTGTGCAAACTAAGTGATAAAACTTAAGAGTCAATGAAAACAAAATCCCTTAGCAGAAAGAAGAGTGCAAGTAATACTTACTAAGGAATCTAGCCAAAGAAAAAAAACACCAGATGATACAAATACAATGCCACACAATCTTCCCAAAAGTCAATAAATAATAACAGAAAAAATCTAGAACTTAGTAAATGAAATATATGGCCAACTAACTGTAAAAAGACCCATTCAATAAAAAACAATATTCCCCAGCTTCAGGTTTCTTAAGTTCTAAAAGGAGTTTCCTTATTTTGCTTCACCATTCAACATCCATAAACTCAACAACAGCATCCTAAATAACCAACAATAGACTACTGTCATCTATTTCTAAAGAATAACATCCAAAGATATCAAAGCTCTCTTAGAAAAAACATTAATGCATCCATAGGTGCTGATGGCCTGCACCTACAACATACTATCTATGACAGGAAAAAGTACTGACAAATCTGTATGTTTACTTTAAAGGAGATTTATGCCAAAACAGTGGAAACAGTTAAACCCAAACAAGCCCTCCAAGGATAATGATTTTCATCCTGTCTTTACATTGCTGACCCTAGGAAAAAGAATGTATACTGTAACTGCCTAGCAGAAATTGTCCAAACCTAAAGGATTTATTCTCAGCACATGCATGGTCTGGCAAAAGCACTATGACCAGGACTGTTTGTAAGCTTCTGTGCCCCCAAACCTTTCTGTGTTGGAGGGAAGCCTTCCAGTTTATCAGTGGGAGTGGTAAGCACTAGGTAACCGATCTACAACAAGATCCAGATACAGATTCTTAGTTCTAGCACTTGAATTTGCTTATTCGTGATCAGCACTTGTTCAGAACTTGTAAGCACTAAATAACCTACTAATTACTGCAGCACTCACCCTTCCTCATTACCTAGAGGAAAACAGTTTTGGTACTTACTTTCCTCACTTGCTTAGAGAAAAACAGCTCTTGTACTCACTTTCCTCACTTATCTAGAGGAAAATAGTTTTTTATTCAGGCATGTCCAAGGGTCAGCTCCCAGTGTTCTCTCCTGTCTATCTGATGAATCTCTGCATCTTGGGGCAATGTAGCAATTGCCTCATGTACACAGACAACCCTCTCCTCCTACCACCCAACACTACAACCTGTGAGAGATGCACTTATCTAGCCAAACTGGAGGTAAAGCTCTCTCCAACCAAGACTGAACTTGATAGTCAAAAGAGAAGATAAACACTTGCACCACACCACACTCATCACATAGTCCCACTAAACCTACACCACCAAAATCCACACATAGAAACACAAAAACATTTGCAGAGGCTCTCAGTAATAATCTGCTCAAGCAACAGAGACTTCCAAAGCATAATTGCAAGCAACTTCCCACCACCAACACAACCCAAATGACACATAGTCCACAGACTCAGTGTGCCCCTCAACCACAGCCCATTAGGCAAAACAACGTACCCAACACACTAGTCACAGGTGAATCTATAGTCAGGCACACTAATGTCCCACTCACCAGGCTAAACAAGGAGAAGGCCACTGTCAGCTGCCTGTCGGGTGCCAGGATCCGCCACATGACCCACGCACTCAGGTCACTCCACAACAATTACAAATATGACTCTGTAATTGTTCATGTTGGTGTGAACGACCTAAGATGTACCTCCCTGGACTACATGAAAAGAGACATGGAAGAACTCTCCGATCTTGTAGCCTAGGCAGGTATGGCCCTAGCCCTGAGTAGCATCCTGCCATCGCCCAAAATGATACCCCAGTATAAGGACAAAATGATTGACTTCAACAACTGGCTAAGCTTCTGGTGTCATTCTAAGGGGATCCAGTATCTGTCTGCCTGGGACAACATGGTCGACAGACCCCGATGCTTTGCCAGAGATGGCCTGCACCTGTCACGCCTGGGATTCTGGATACTGGCAAAGGCTCTTGCCGTCCCTATAGTGCCTTTTTTAGGCAAGGTTCAAATGACAAATTCACCACCATAACAGGAACAGGCAAGCAATAAATGAGGGTAATGCTACTCAATGCTAGAAGTCTAAATCTCAAAATGCACTCACTCAAGACACTCCTTAAAATGGAGAACATCGATATCTATACAGTGACTGAGACCTGGTTCAAGGCTCCAGAGAGCACCCCTGCATTACCAGGCTATAACTCATGCTACACTTTTCGGCCATCTAACCTGGACCGGAACACCAAAGGCAGAGGTGAGTCCATATTCATTAAGGATGTCCACACCTGCAGGCTAGTTGCTCAGCATAATGCAGCCGAGGTTATCCAAGTGCAACTAACTCTGGGCAAAACTGCAATCCAAATTGTAGCTTGCTACAGATCCCCCACCATGCCCCAGGATTTCCACTTCTCTTTTCTTGATATACTGGAAAATATTAGGGTTCAACCAAACATCCTAATATTGTGCGATTTCAACTACCCCACCATTAACCTGGAAAACTACTCATATACCAACTCCTTAACTCAGCGTTTTCTGGAATTCATAAATTCCAATGCCCTGGATCAACTTATCCACACCCCCACCAGGGACAACAATATCCTAGACCTAGTCATTACCAACATGAGTGACCAGTGTTCCACACCTGAAGTCAACTCCTCGTTGGTCAGATCAGACCATAAGCTAATCACCCTAGATATTCACATCCCGCTCCCATCCCCCATGAAGGAAACCATGGTAAAAAATTTCTCCAATGCCAACTTCATGCTTCTTAAGACAGAAGAGATGAACTTCATGACACCCATGCAGATGGACAATACAGTTACAACTGCTGAATCCTACACAAATGCACTCTATAAGCACTTACACAAGTGCATGGATCGTGCTATCCCAGACAGAACCAAGATGCTATCCTCCAAAAAGGAAGCTAATCTGGTGGTCCCCTGCCATAAACAAACTCTACAACAGAAGGAAGAAATTGTTGCAAAAGAGAGTAAAATCCCATGAGTGGAGGAGCTCCCTGGTCAGCCTCAGCAAGACGCTGAGATCCCTTATAATATCCTCCAAAGCTAGCTATGAAAACAAGATTGCCACTGATTTTAAGGACAACCACAAAGCATTCTATAGCTATGTCAAGAATCTCAATGACAACACCCAGATCTGCTCTGAGTTACAGCACGATGACACAAAAATTACAGAACCAACTGATATTGGCAACATCCTGGCAGATAGGTTCAGTGCTAACTTTACCCCCCTCTCACCTCCTAAAGGGCCCATATCTTTACAGGAAGAATGCAGATTCCCTGTAATCACAAGTTCACAGGTAAAAGCAGCACTCCCTAAAGCCAAAAACACAGCATCCATGGGACTGGACAGCATACCAGGCTGCGTTTTACACTAACTTCAGAACGAACTGGCTCCCCACCTAAGCACCATGTTCAATCATAGCCTCACGTCAGGCTTTGTGCCCACTGAATGGCACAGAGCAACAGTTATCCCACTCCACAAAGGGGGAGCCACCACTGATTCTGGGAACTATCACCCTTCTAGCCTGCCACACCTGGTCTGCAAGGCCATGGAATGTATCATCATGGAATTCATAAACAAAGACATTGGTAACCTCCAAACTCTGGACCCCATCCAGTTCGGGTTTGTGAAAGGCAGATCTTGCCCCATGAACCTGGTCAACTTCTTTGAGGCAGTCACCAAAGCCGTAGACAAGGATAAGGTGGTTCACACAGCCTATCTTGACCTCGCCAAGGCTTTCAGCACCATCCCCCAGTCTGGAATTATAGTTAAACTCACTAAACTAGGTATAAATCCCTATGTCACAAGATGGGTTGCCAACTGACTCACTAACAGAACCAACACTGTAAAAGTTGCAGATTCCAAATCTGACTTCAAACCAGTGACAAGTGGAGTACCACAGGGTTCAGTCCTGGACCTCTCCTGTTTGTATCTACTTCTCTGAAGTTCAGGCTAACACAGAAGGCCTCTGGCTAACAGAATTCACAGATGACTGCAAACTAGGATCTATAGTCGAGTCCCCAAATGATATGGACATCCTGCCGAGGGGCCTCGGTGAGACAGATGCCTGGTGTCAGAGCCATGGCCTCAAGCTCAATGCCAAAGAGTGCATTGTTATCCCCTTTGGTAAAAACTCTGTACACATGAACTACCACATAGGCAGCAGTCTTCCTAACACCGAAAGTGTGATAAGAAACCTTGGGACCCAGGTGGACAGTAGTCTCTCCTTTGATAATTACATTACCACAGTAGTCAGGAAATCCTTCTACATGGCACACCTCATCACAAAAGGGTTCTCATCCAGGAAAAAAGAGGTCATTGTTCCCCTTCTACTCGACACTCAGACCCATTATAGAGTACAATGCCCCTTTTGGAAAGTACCTCACAAGACATCTGCAGCAGTTGGAAAGGCCACAAAAGTACCTCACAAAGAGAATTGCTGGCCTCAAACAGATAACCTACAATGATCATCTCAAAAAACTCCACCTTTACTCTGTAGCATATCGCCTACTCCGAGGAGATCTCTGCCTAACATATAAAGCTATGTCAGACCTAGAGCTGTTGGACATGCTACACCTAAAGAAATCCCAGTCTCTCTGAGCTACACGCTGTAGGGACCTAGACCTTGTCACCACAATAAACAGGACTTGCTGGAGGGATAGATTCCTGTCCCAGAGACTTCCTATACTCTGGAACAAGCTACCCATCTATGTCAAGCAAAGTTCCTCATTAACACTCTTCAAGAAAAATCTTGATGAGTGGATGGGAAATAGGAAATACACCCCGGGGATCACTTTTGTGGCTCTGCTCAACAGGGGCACAGGAAATTAACTTTCTTGAGTTGGCGTAAGCTAGGGAACTTTGTTGGCTAGGCTTACTTAGGCCATTGGGCCGATAGCCGAGTACCTACCTATGAACCTATGACTGCCCTTTATATCACATGCTACAAAACATGAACAAATGATATCAAACAGGCTCCCTATGTATATACTTCAAAAGGCTTTTGACATAGTACACCAGCACCTTTTAGTATTCTCCTTATAAGCAACAGATATCAGCATACTTGCTTTACAGTACCTTAAAGTCTGTCTTACTAACAAGCATTTCAAAGAGCGAATAGGATTACCCTCCCCTGTACCATTTCATAAAGGAGTCCCTCAGGGATTAGTACTTTCCACTGTTCTGTTCTCCTTTTTCATAAATAGACAACCATCTGATCATCCTCACCTCCCCTGTATTCTTTATGCAGATGGCAAGTTTTTTACAGAGCAAACCCTTCCCCCGCTAACATTAGAATTCTTAAAGAAGGGCCATGGCATTCATGATGTTTGCTATGAGTGAGTTCTCTATCAAACTCATACCACAAGTACTGTACAATTTAAAATTAAAAAGAAATGTAAACACAAACCTTATCCATTATACAATTCTACTGTAACAACATAAAGAGAATATACTCTTCCGTGTATGGGTTTCCAAAATTCTCACCAGGACTAGGACTGGACTCGGACCACTTACAGAGATAAGTCTTTTGCCTAGCAACCTGCATCCTTTTCTTACTGTGAACCACAGTGTCTTCTATTGCCCCTTAACCATGGTAACTGCCTTTCAAATAAATTATTATCCATACATACACACACAACACACATGCACACAGGCGCGCGCGCGCGCGCACACACACACACACACACACACACACACACACACACACACACACACACACACACACACACACACATGCAATTCATATGCTAGGCTGGTACTATTCTTCAATTTACCGCAACTTTCTTCTTAGTAGGGTAGTACTGTTACTACTAAAGATATGGCTACAGACCCAACATACCATTTACTGGAGCACTCTCAGTTTGGCTAAATTATAAAAATTAATATCTCACTGGTAGTACAATCAAGTGAATCAGGTAATTATTGGCTGATATTACAACTTTGCCATCCTGAAGTAATAAATAGTACCGTATCTTCTAGTAATGAATAATAATATATACATAAACAATATGCAACAGCCAGAACACTTTTAAAAATGAACTTCTTAGATGGTAAAGATAACAGTGGTGATACAGACTGAAGTTGTGGAGGTTAAAGTAGTGTATAAGGAAAGAAAAATACATTACTTGAGAATATTTAAAGAAAAATCTAATCTATACCTACATAGTGGCTGAAGAAAATGTTGGACCTTACTATTCTAAGTTGGTAAAATTATGCAAGTCAGAACTCATCCAGCAAACCTATATAGATATGGTTACCAAGGTCTCCCAACAAAGACACACTGACTTTGATTTCAATTTTACATATATATATATATATATATATATATATATATATATATATATATATATATATATATATATATATATATATATATATATATATATATATATATAAGCTCATAATTTATTTTCCTACAGAAAAACAGAAGGTTAGATCAGATTTCATCACGTTTTTCCCGCGCAGTAGAATAACTAAACAGGAAATTTTTCTTACACTTTTAGACATCCAAATTAAATGAAAAAATGGCTCATTTGAATACTGACAACTGCTTTCTTGAAGAGCCTTCTGTTTACATTTTTCATGTTTCTTGTTTTCCTATCTCCAATACCTTATGTGACTTATTGGATTGTGGATGTGCATTACCTCAGGATAAAACTATACCATAACCCTCAAGTGATGTTAAACTTGAATCTGACACTGCTATCTAATACACTTTTTGTTTGGACACATTTGTAGAGGAAGCAACACATTTCCTTAATGGACAAAAATATATGTATTAAATGTTTTTCTCTATTGATTTTTCATATCGTAAGTCATATTCTTTGTGATCCATCATCTAGTGCTTTGAAGAATTCAGAGTCATCTCCAAATTTATATGAAAAAAGGAAGTTTTTGGGTTACTGGACCTAGTGAGGTAGGGTGTTGATTGGTAGATGCAGGTGTATGTGGTTAAGTTAGGACTGGGTAAGTCTATTGATTGGCTCTGTCACCAAACTGCCTATCATATCACCACATGCCCTTGCCTGACAGTCAGGTCACATATGATAAATAGAGTTTAGGATTTTGGCAATCATAATCTCACACGGTTTGTAGTAATCAGATGCAAATTTAAAAACTAATTTTGTATATTGGAACTGGTATAAATTCTATATCACTTAAAAGAAAAGAAATCTAAGCAAGTCCTCACAAGAGTGAAAGTGATCATCTAAAAGGAATTTCTGTATTTTTACTTTTGAACCAGAAGATAGTGTCCATGTGAATTTTTACAAGTCAAGGAGCGATGCAGCATGCAAGGAATGGTATTTTATGTTGTGCCTAGAGTTTTCTCTTTAGTATAGTATTTAGTTTGCCCTTATTAAACATACTTGGTTTGTAGTATAGGGCTGAAGAACCTGGACAGCTCAGAGGCAGAATCTCAGAGTAATTAACATAAATGATGAAACTTTCTATGTATCTGAGTGAAAAATTGCTTCTTTTTATGCATAGGGAACATTTAACCCAGTCATGAGTTAAAAATAGAATGTTTTTTTCAGTCTTAAGGGTACGGGAAATCCCAGAACTCCCTAAAATTTTGGCCATGTGATAAAGTCAGAAATGTTTGGAATCCATGCAAAGAAATGGTATCCCTGCGAATGTGTACTAAAACCTGTAGCATTAGAAGGGGCATGTGCCTTGTTTTGATAAAACAATGAGTTCTGTTAGAAAAACAAGATCTAGTGGATAGTGAAGAAGACGTCACCAAATTCAGAATTATGTGTGTGTAGGTCTTTACACAGGGAACCAGTGTAACTATGGCATGCTGTAGCCTGTATATATTATTAATGTTACTAGTTATATTCTTATATTATATCCTACCTATACTGCTAATTATGTAAAGATTAGTACAGCTTGATAATTATGTAAACAGTTATACATTAAATCAGCAAACTACAGTTATTGATTTTGAATGCTACCGTTAAAGCAACTCATAAAAGAAATGGGAATGTACTTTATTGGTTTGTGGGATGGAATGGGGTTTTGATTTAAAAAAAAAACTTTGCCAAAGTGGAAAACTGGTCTGGTCTTAACCCATGCTCGTGGAAGCTGACATCACAAGTGTGTTGGATCTTAGCGGAGCCATTTACACATTATACTTCACGCGATTTAAGCCTGGTCATACTTGTAGCAATATTCTGACCTGAACCTGTGGTTGGAAAAAGGATCCTGATGTCAGTTTCTGTATATGGCATTTTCTATGACTGTCATTTTCTTCGTCCTGAAGTGGTCCATCCTTTGCTTTGAATAACTAGGTTGAATCTCCTGCCAATGGGAGTGATGACAACAGTGCACTCGTCTTTTGAAGACAATAGGCAGTGCTGATACAGAGTTTTGCTGTGGATTTGTTGGCCACGTAGACACTTGTACCTTTTAAAATTACAGCAGAGGTTAAATTCTGAACTGCACAAATGGCAGAAAAAGTTGACTGGCTTTGGTAACTGGTACACTTACACAGCTGGCATGTTACATCATGACATGCACTGGTTGAGATGTAGAGCTATTCCCAAAGGTGGAATTGCATTCCAGAAGTACATAATTTTGATTGGTGGAGGCTACTAGGAAATGAATGTGCACCCTTAGTATTAGATATCATGCACTGGTGCATGTTTTTTTATTAAATATTTTCTTCAGTCTACAATTAAAGTGGTTCTTTCCCCAGTTGCAGCTTGGTCATTGGAAGATGTGTTTATCATAAGAATGTAATGTGTGTGTCTGTGTTTTTTGATTTTTCCCGGTTAGGGGTTGCCACAGCAGAACTCTGGTCCACTAATGATTGGCAGTTGATTTTTACGTACCGGCTTGCCAGGCCTGACGCACAACCTTCAACGAAGGTATGCCTATTCATGCATATCTCCACGCAGAAGACGCTCTAGCTGAGAATCGAACCGGACAGCGTCTTACTGTGAGGTGACAACGCTACCGCAGCACCACCACCACGATCATAAGAATGTAATAAATGTTTAAAAGCATGTTTAAAGCATGGCTTCATAAGGATCACACTACTAAGTGCTGCTTCTGGGGATACATATTTTAAATATAAGTACTAATATGTTTGGGAACTACTGACACAAGATGGATACATCATGTTGCATAAAAAAAATAAGGTAAGCTATTGACAGTACTTGTAGGCACTGTTTTGTATTATATAATGACCTTAATTTTCTAAAGCTCAGTATTGTTTAATAAAGTCTAACTGTTCTTCTGAAGGTTATTATTGTGTTGTGGTACTGATGCTGTTGGACAGTGTTACATACTTATTTATAGAATTATAATAAGGCATCCGACATGAATGCAAAAGTGTGTGACAAGAGAAAGCAGTTCATTTCAGCATTTATTTCTGAATACTGAATCCCAAAGCACAGGTATTATAGATAAAATTAGGGTTGTTTAAATGCTACAGTTCCTTTGTGGTATCTCCCTTTAATTTTACAATATGCATTTCACTTAGCAGATGCATCCCCAAAGTTTATGTGTCTATCTTTTGATATAAATCCCAGTGGGATTGGATTAATTAAATGTACCATTCTACCATCTTAGCTGCACACAAACACATACACACACACACACACACACACACACACACACACACACACACACACACACACACACACACTATTACATAACGGAGCTCTTTACAAACTTAATGAAAATCAAAGGCACATAGCATTTTAACTTCAACTGTCTCCCCAGTACCAATGAGGGGACAAACATGCAATCAGCCATAAGATCCAATAATTAGATAAAGTGCAAAAATATGGCTTTCTTGAAATGACACTAATGCAGCGATGGTAATATGCAGCTTTCATGTATTTATATTTAGCATCTGCACAGAAAAATGAACATGCATGACTGTACACACACAGGACACGTTCTAAGTGGAAGATTCAGTGAGGGTTGTGGTACTGTAAATAGATTCACTTAAGAAGTTAATAAATTATCTTGCAAGACAGGAAAGCTTCATAAATTATTTTTGTCCATCTTTGTATTTGCTTATTGACAATGAATGGCCCACTGAGACATATGTGTCCTAGATTCTGCAAAGATTTACAGTACAGACAGTATTAGTCCTAGTGCAATATACATTAAAGAATTTAGTGAGTGTAACAACCACTTCTTAACCTTTGCTGCTGACTTGCAGTCCTGTTAGTGACACCTCTTTAAGAAACTAAGAAAGGATAAGAAAATGAAATAATGAAACAGAAGATTATGATCAGGTTGCCAATCGTAACATGGTCATTATGTGTTTGAGACATGGATACCTTCACTGTTGAGGCAAATCTTGGCATCTATAACAAGGACACATAATTTCATGTTTTAGTGTGTTGGATGGTGTTTTGGGGGGAGGTTCACAATTTCGAGATTCCAAGATCTCGAGATTCTGAACTCGATATTCTGAAATTCGAGATTTTGGGATTTCGAAATTTTGTAGTGAACCCATATATATGTATATGTATATATGTGTGTATATATATATATATATATATATATATATATATATATATATATATATATATATATATATATATATGTGTGTGTGTGTGTGTGTGTGTGTGTAAATCTACACAGCATAGCTGTAGGTAGGTCATCTGGTGCCCAGAGTAATTCCCCAAACTGGACAGGCATGCCCACAAGTCAACACTGATGAGCAAACAATATTGTGCAGTCAATGACACATAAGCTTAAACTGCAATCAGAAGTACACATCAGCATCCATTTATGCTGTACCATTGTGATGTCTTTAATGAGTGCTGGTACTTCCTTCACACCCCCAGCAGCATCAGCATCTACTGATCATCATTCCCCTGACAGTTTGCTTCTAGGGTAGCCCACTCACTCTAATTATGACTCTGATACACAAGTTTTAAACATGTCAGTGTTCTTGAGTCATTGTTTTCTTTATAAAATCAGTTTTAATTGTGCTTGTAAGTACAGTAAGCTGTTATAGAATCACTATAACGAATGTAAGTTACATATCACAATCATGGTTATAATTCCCATAGTTTCAGCTCATGGACATGGGATTTTATTTAAACAAAACAACAGCAAACACAATATAAATCAGTCATGTCAAATACACAAGGCTGCTTGAGTGTGCAGTTACAAATTATTCAGCACTGTAAAACACAATTATGGTTGTCTTTTTTTTTTTTACACTTATGAGTTAAATTGTCTCTTTATGAACTATTTTCCATAAACTTAAGTATCAGAAATATTTGTTTGTAAATGGAATGTAATTTTGTGCAGGAACTGCAAGACCTCCTTTAACAGTACAAAAAGCAAATTGTTCTGTATGTGATAAACAATATATTTAAAATCTAACACCAACATCTGAAGACATCAATATGCTGACACTTCAGTACTGAAACTGTTGATGACTGCTGCTAATTTGGATCTCAGTACAAGTCTAATGCATTGATTAGGGTTCATGTTCATTTCGTACATTGTGCAAACAAATTAGCCCTGGTAATGGCGGTGCTCTAGGTGATTGTAAAATGCAGATAATTAAATTATGCACGCTGCATGTTAAAGTTCAAACAGAACATGGGAACCAAGAACTCTGTGCAAATGAAGCCAATGGTGTCTGCAAGCAGTGACACCCAAAATGGCAGACCCTTTTAGAAATGCATAAAGTAGGTATACTTGACCTCGGTGACTACCTGCTTTAGACACAAGAGCCACGGTGTGATTGAGGGGAGTAATGATTTGCAGCTACAATTACAGTACAGCAGCATGCGTTATAGACCTGCACCAGAGACAGCACCCATAATGCTGCACGTTGTGTCTATTTGCATTAACAGAGACAGTACAGACAGTGTCTGCTGTACCACCAGCTCAGTGAATGGCAGATTGTGGACCATCTCATTGCAGAGAGGGAGACTGTAAAATTACTTGTTAAAGTGTGTCACCTACAAGAAGACCCAAGGGGGAAGCAAGATATTTCCATTTCTGTGTATACTAAGGCATGTATTACTGTAACCATCTTAACTGCAGAGACCTTTCAGTGATGGACAAGGCACACATTAGGTGTAACACAGGTGACAGCATCACATCTCTCACACAAGCTCCTCTGTATTATGCTGCAGTATGTGGATGAGCATTTCTGACTCACCACAACAGTAGAGGGTAGGAAACAGAACCATGTGGGCATTTTATGGCCCTGCCCATTTCCTCGCAGTCCTTTGAGCTATATGGTTGCACACATACTGTCATTGTGATTCCACCTGGCCCATAGGGACTACAAAGCATCAACAAGGAAATCTTGTGCTTCCATAACTGACTTGGTTGGTAATGCCCAGGGCATTTTTTTATAGTGATTCCATATGCATCCAGGGAATTTTCATGATTCTCACAGCTGATACATATACAGCCTATATAAATGGTTCATACAAAGGGATTTCTGTCAGGGTCATCTAGCTAGTATGTTATTAACGAGGCTAGATGTACCATCCAGACATGGAACAGGTTGCAAATAATATGATCTAGATCCTGGCCGATTACCCCATCTGCAACCAGCTGACAATGCAGCAAATGATCAACAATGCATCACATTCCAAAACATGTAATATAATGGAACAGATGTTTGGACTATGCAAGGGAAGCTTCAGAGGCCTTAATACATCAGGAGAGACAGTGCAATGCAGTGCCAAAATCTGCTTTAAAATTTTTACTGTGTGTGCATGTGTGCGTGTGTGTGTGTGTGTGTGTGTGTGTGTGTGTGTGTGTGTGTGTGTGTGTGTGTGTGTGTGTGTGCATGCGCCATGATGCAGAACATAGCATTATATAAGCAGCTAGAGCAGCAGGTGAACATTTTGGTATGACATTCCATACCAGTTATAACAACAATGGAAATGCGGGATGGAAAGTCAGGTCAGGACCTCACACCACAACCTTAGGTAAAGACGGTCACAGTACATTTCATGAATGGCAACGTGGTGGTGTTTTGTCCACATAACTATGATTCTTGGTACATACAACACAGAAAAAAATGATGTATGCACTGTCATACCCAGGGTATACAGAGCAGTGCATAGACTGGCCACACTGTGTATCAGGAAACATTGTACCCACTCATGTTAAGGGATAGGTGATGTGCAGTCATTATCACTTACACAGATGGAGTAAAACAGTAGCAGGTAACTGGTACACTGTGAGATGGGGAAGGGCCACAGAAGGTAGGGGGGCACAAGGCCATGTGGCTAGAGATGAGTCATGGGAGGTGATCATAGTAGCCACATGCTCTGGAATGTTGTTTGTAATCAGGGATCACATCTGTCAGTTGTAGGGTCAAGCTACCATGGCATGACATTTAGTATTGTCCACTCTATTAGCTTCTGGTGTCTGGGCTTTATGTCATCCATGGAAAGGAATAAATAGAACTAAAGGGCCATGAGCATTCTCCCTGATACGGTGTACCATGTATTGATACTGATAAGCACTGCTACCCATGAAGTGGCCTTTATCCATGAGCAGGAATACCATTCTGTATGGCCACAAGTGACAAGGAAGAAGCAGAATAATCTGACCATGCATGCTTAGCCCGATGTTGCATTAGAGTAGTTGTCAATGCAAAGGAGTACCACCACCCATGATCTGGATAATGCCCATATCTCAATGCCAGTCTGTGTGCCTACAGAAGAGAAGAATGCCACCTCAACAATGTCTTGTGTAGTCTGAGTTGGGATGCTTTGTGGCTGACTCCTTACATCTGGACTCTCCCACTCTCATGGAAGGCATGGTCTGTAGAGGCAGTCCAGATACAGTTTCTTGTGGAGGCACCTATTCTCTGTGTCATTGTGCTATGCATCACCCTGAAATCCACACAGCACACTGTTCATCTCCACAAGGCTGTAGGAAGCAGACAACTGTGCCTACATCTCTGATCATCACATTTGCTAGTCAATGCCAGGTACTGTAGCCATATCAATTATAATCCTGAAGTCTTGGTAGCACTGATCCAAACCCCTGCATCTAGACAGTTTGATAAGTATGAGAACAACAGTGATCATACACACATTTCAAATGCTGTCTGCACTGAAAACTCAGGTGGAGCCCATGAGAAGCATGCAGGCACAAGATGTCCATCAAGGTCCAGTGAGGCTGTGTGCTTAGCCAGCAGCTCCTAAGCAAACTCTGTATGGTGAATTTGGGTTACTCCTCCCCCTGTCATGTTGCAGACAATGGGACTGTGTTTTCAGATTGTGCCACTTACATGTTGTCATCTTTGGCAGTGACAGCCACCCTGCTGATATCAGCCCTATTTTCCTCTTGTGCTGAATGCCTCCACTGGAACCTTTGAGAACACGTGACGACAATGCACCCACAGATATGTCCTTAAAACCCACTTTGGCATTCATAGTACTACACATTAAAATATGACTTTTGCATACTTTTACAGACATATCTTGTTGTGGAAGTTGTTATAGTTGTAGACCAGGGTTGGGCCTTAGTCAATCCTTCACTTCAAACACAGTTTTAATGTATCACATTCTACTGTAAATGGAAATTTACTAGCCTGGTGTTTACCCTCACTGAAAAACAGGTGATTGATGACAGGCCAGCTTTCATATCTAAACCATCTCCCTGGTTATGACAGTTCATTCCTCCTAGCCAGCAACTGACACCAATACCTCCTCAGTCTCTGTGAGGCACTTTAGTGTTGATTGGCCATCCTTTGTGGTGGAGCTGCCTGCCACCATTCCCTCACCCTTTTTGCTTTGCACGGAGTATAATACCACTAATGCTTCATCAAACAAGTTATAGAGGTATATGGCTACCCACAACATTCATATCCTGCAGCATTCCCTGCAAAATTTACTTCAGCATCCTCGCCCTGGAGGTGAATGCATTTTATTTTCTTGGGTGACGAACTTTCACAGACATCACCTCCTTGTTTCTGGTGGCCATGCTCATACATGTATCCCTATGGGCAAGACATATCAATCAGTGGATGTGCATGGCGTGCATTAGGGTGTCCATACTTATGGCTACAGTCTACCATTGTGCAGCTTTTTATCAGCTGTAATTAGTGCTGTGCACAGCAGCCTCCTAATTTCTGAACTGCACCTACTGCCACAGCCTCCTGCAACATTTAATGCACATGTCTATCAGCTGCAGTTTAGACGTACAAGACCCCTCCCCCCCCAACCAGTTAACATACTGTAGCTATACCTCAGCATGTAGTCTGGTAACCAGAAACCCAATGAGGCACGTCTTTCGTGCTGACAAGGACAATAATACTTTTTCAGACAGTGATGTTTATGGACAGTTAAAGTATATGTATGTTTGTCAGTTCAGTAATGTTTTTGCAACAGATTTTGTGAATCCTGATGATGCTGAAAGCTTTGCTGTAGCTGCTACATTAAAAGCTAGTGCTGTCCATCACACTAATATAATGCCTGTTACAGAGTCTGTGAGTAACGTTACTGACAAAATTCAGGGTGATGTTTTATCTGACACCATTACCTGTCTGGTTAGTATTCTTATACCAAAAATTAATATCCGTTCATCATATTAATGCTATATTTGGGAATGAGCCTATGGGCAGTATAGTTTATAATCTTCAATAGGTTTCATCTAAAGCTTATACGATTTCTTTAATGAATGTGTATAAAAACACTCATAATCTGTCTACAGTTACAGATGCCACCTATACATTATAGGTCATCACAAATGATGTAATATTTATCTTTTGCATATGGAGACACTAAAAGTATAAATGATGCTTTACATGATAATGGCCATTAACGAATAGTGCCAATGTGTGTATATATATATATATATATATATATATATATATATATATATATATATATATATATATACACACATAGGTTTACACATTTTATACTTTCTCTCTCTCTCTCTCTATATATATATATATATATATATATATATATATATATATAAAATAGATACATGCATAGATATACACACACATATACTCTATCTCTGTCTCTCACACACACACACACACACACACACACACACACACACACACACACACACACACACACACACATGTATATATAAACAGATACATGCATAGATATACACAGTCTCATGATGTCTCTCTCTCACACACACTCAAGCACACACACACACACATACACATATATATTTATATAAATAGATACATGCATCGATATGCACTCTCATATTCTCACTCTCACAGTCTCTCTCAAACACACACAGACATATATAATTTGTATGTATATTAAAGGAGAGAGTGAGAACAAGAGAGATGGATGGAAAACAGTGAGTAATTAATATATTTAAGAACTGCTAAACAGGGAAGTGGTCTAATCTACAGACCTTTTTTTTCACATGTCTAGGGGAATATGGTATATATAATTTAAGCAGCAATTCATGACAAATGTGTGGGTAAAGAACAATTTATTCTAATTGATTATTTTGGTGAGATCCACTATAAATAAATGTGCCTCTTTTAACTGACGTGATTATTCTCCCCTAAAATATATAAACCTTAGGCACTTACTAGTCATAACTGTGACACTCCTAAGGATGCAAAATGCAAACGTATTTACCTTTTTACAGGGGAGCAAGCCCCTGCCATCCCCAATGTAGGGACAGACTACATGCAGGAGATCATTTGTATCTGACAGTCTTGAGTGTTTATCACTGATCTAATCAAGAAGAGTAGGGTATCATCATGGGGATGAAGCCCAAGTTATCAGATAATACAAGCTGTTTATTATTCCTGCATTATCCCCACACAAGATTACTCTATTGCTATTATACAATGTCCATTATTTAAAAACACAAAACAAAACATTTTAAATAATGGCATTATATGTCAAAATGTTGTGTTTATTTAGTCATTTGATATTATTTTCCACAGACTGAATTTTCACTGATGTACTGCATATGCACTGCATATGTGTATGCCGACTTGCAGAGCCAATTCAAGTGAAGGCAATTTGCACCACTCGTTTTAATTAACAATGCTGCAATATGCATTTCTCAAGCTGATTATGTAATGATGCTTGGAGATGCCCGACATCCCAATGGTGAGTTTAAGATATATATTTTTTAAGGTTTCAGCATTTCTCCCTTGTTACATGTGTTTGTGGATGACTGAGGTTTGTTTTCCACTGTTTTGGTTTGTGCGTGCATATGAGCAGAGAACGTGATGGCTACTGCGAGAACGTGATGGCTACTGCTTTTATTTTCATTAGCTATAGTTGGCCATGTTTGTTTTTGTGAGTGATGCTAGATTTACAAAGACATATTGATTGCTTTCTCCAGTCAGCATACATGTTTTGTATATTATTAACGTGCGTGCATGTGTGTACGTTTGTGCATAACTTTTATAAATATATGTATGACAGAGAAACAGAGAGACAGAGAGAGAGAGAGAGAGAGAGAGAGATGAATTTATAGAAACACAGGGTTCCATCACATTTGTCAAGTGGCTGTATTGTTGAAATGTGAATCATCAGCTTGTTTGATTTATTCCCATTTCATTAATGTTTTTGACATCTAGTGGGAAATCAGCCAACATTGTGGTTAAGGAAGTTTCTCCTTTCCCGCACAGCTGATCAGTCTCAGAGTTGGTGTATGGATATATCTATCTATCTATCTCTCTCTCTGTATATATATATATATATATATATATATATATATATATATATATATATATATGTATATATATATATATATATATATATATATATATATATATATTTATACATATTATATATGTTTATTAGCATTTGGTTACTGGTAAAAGACTGGGCCCTGACAGGCCCCTTTTCAGTTGAGGGTCAGGAAGAAGAACCCCATACTTAACACTTCTTGTAAGATGTTGCATAGTGCAATGCAATACAACACAATACAAGACAAAATAGAAGATGTTAACTATCAAATACAAGGTACAAAAATTAAAATTTAAGGAAAGAAAAAAAGAAGAGATAAGTCCTGGAACTCGTTGCATTCCACAAGAGTTACATTTCAGTTTTAATTATTAGTAATCCCATTTTTTTATAAGGGATCAGTTTCTCATCTCAGCAGTGACAGTCATCTAGAGCCAATGCAAATGTGTATATATGCAAATATATCTAAGCTGTAGATATAGATATAAATAAACATGTAGTTGTAGGGTGTGGGGAACACATAATGGCTTCCCCCTCTGTATAACTACTTGTTTTCAGTTTTTTTTTGTTTTTGATGTAACATTCTATGTAATTTATCAAGATTAGTGTACTCTTATATCTACATCTATGTGCCTATTTCTCGCCATATCTATGTATTATCTATATCTGTATCTATATCTTATATCTATATCTGTATCTATCCCTGTCTGTATACACACTCACGCATACACACACACACACACACACACACACACACACACACACACACACACACACACACACACACACAAGAGGTAGGTGAAATGGCAGAGTGTAAGACGAGTGTGTCTAAACCAACACTAAAAGTTGCAGCAAAAAGCACTATTATGTTTCTTCTGCTGCTTCAGTGTGTCTTTGAGTATGGAGGTGAACCTGCTCCTTTCTCCAGTATAGAAGGCTCAAATGCATTCCCTAATCAAGGAGTGTTGTGTTACTGTCTGCAGTATTCTGATCACATTGTATGGATCTAGTAAAGCCAGATTAGTTGTTTGCACTGGATCAGGCCATAGCTCAGATTGTTTCTGGACCTTGATTTTCCATTTTTAAGAAAAAATACTGGAAAATCCAAAACCAGGACTGCCAGAGTCATGGGAAAACAGAATATTGATTTTTATACAATTTGGCATATTGGGTCATAACATTTATGTAGCCTTCATTTCTTCTTATATCTACTAATTCTGAAACTGTCAACGTACCCTGTTGAGATTTCTGTATACATAATCATCTTGAATTCTGAATTCTGAAACGACCAGAAATTACACATAAAAATTATGGATGTAATTTCTGGATTTCATCTCATGAAATCAAATGCAATTTTTATGAGAAAGGCAAAACAGAATCCCCTTAAAAAAACAAAAACTCTAGAATGTCTGTGTTGGTAATGTATGAGACACATTCTACATGGAGGATCTCTGTCTTTTTTCTATGTTTGGAATTTAGACTTTGTACAGAAAGAAGCTTTAAGTATGCTGTTTTTTGTCACTTTTGCCAAGTGGGGCCAGTGCTATTGGCTGAAAGGCTATGTCATTCCTAAATCTAACATAACCTCTGGAATACTATATAACACATTGAAAAAGCCTCCGTTTTAAATTGACATACTTATCTTTTGAATTATTGCTGTTTGGCTTTTTTTTTAATATTCAGAAAGGCATTATTTCTACAGTTAATGTATATCATTGCTACATATCACAATTGCATTACATATCTTACATTTTCAGGTTTCCAGTGATGCTGTATCAAGTTATCCAATGGTTTCCAGTATAAAGAGACTCATCTGTTGGTGTCTGATGAGAGTTGTGTTGATCATACTAACAAGGAATAATGACAAACATCTTATACAAGCTTTATAAACAGAGTATTATATAGTTATCTTAATATAAATAGCCAAACGTGGATCATGTAATAAGATGCTTCCATTCATACTGTGCGATAAAATACACTTAGTACATATTATAGAATTTCTCTGTCCATTTTAGAATAGTGAAGCATTTATATAAAATTATGTAGAAAGCACTGAAAGCTATCTGGATAATATTGCCTTTAGCTCAAATAATAATCTACTCCCATCCATGTTGCTATAGCTCACTGAGGTTTCAATGTAGTCCCATCAGTTAGTATACATTATAGGAATTCACTGCCTTCTGTAAAATTATGCAGTCATTCACAGCTTATAGAATCCTTGTGATTAGATTTCATTTTAATTATTTTCCTTTTGACCGAGCCTCTTAATCTATCTCTGATATGGTCAAATAAATGATCTAACTACTAACAATGGATCAGATAACCATTTACAAGAATTAACGGGCAATTAGACCTCTACATTCAAACATTTTAGAGGTAGTTTCAATCATTTTACTTTCTCTACAGATTTGGATTGTCTGGTTCTGCTACTAGACATGTCCCCAAGTTGTGGTGTTGTACAGTTCTAGTTGTATGTTAGTCTTATTGTTGTGGAAGTTGTGATGTCCCCACTAGGGGCCAGTAGTCAAGGAGCCTGAATCCTCACCATTGACACTGGAGAGGGATGTTCACTTGGAATACAAATGGATACACTCAGTATTTCCAGATGCAGACCTCTCTGCATTAACCACAATTTTCCTTAAGGCACACGGGGAACACAGTCAGCCCAGGGTCTAGATTTCTTTATATCCGTTTCTTTACAATTCTCCAGTAAGACTTCCCACTGGCAGAGCTGAAGGGTTAGGCCCTCAGCTGAGTGCCCAAGCCAAGTCCTCCAGCACCCTCTCTGGGAAACCAGTTATTTGTGTCCCTGCACCAAGTAGCTGACACACTCTTAAGATTTAATTTTCACACACACACCTAGGAAAGGCTGGCACAAATTTACTAGCTATGCCACCTTCTGTCCAGACTATAAGGTAGTTTCAATGCCAGCAGTCAATTACTGTAAGGCTCTTAAAAGGGTACCTAATTATACTGAGTAAACATAATATTAATACAAATGGTAATTTTACCAAACAGCCAGGCTTTCAAGAGTGGACAGAGTTATAACCAAATAAATATGTGCCAATACTTTCAAAGCTTAAATATTTTTCTAAAAGGACCTGCCACAATGAGAAGTTTAAAGAACATGAAAATACTAAATATCTATTTACAGTAAACAGAGTTTCACTCACAGGGAATACTGAAAATAACATAGCTGGAAAGAGTGAGACAGTTACAGAAAAACAATATTTAGCTAGTCTCACTATCTTTTCCTAACTGATATGGAGAATTACTGTTCCTACTTACTGAATAGAGAAAGGCAAGATGGGCGAGTGGTCCTTGTTCTCAGATCCAAGACACAATACACAATGCTGCAGAGACTTCAGTCTCCTCTAATAATAAAACATTATTTTTGTACAGAATGACATCACATACATCTGGTCATCTGACTCTGTTTCCCACGCTATCACCAACATTAGAAGCTGCCAGGATTTTAGCACCTACATGTTAGTAATACACACACAAGAACATTTATCAGATGCTGTGTAGCTGGTAGAAGTTATAAAACCATAAACCATTCCACCCTTCCTACTGGAGCTACAACCTACTCTCTAGTACAGCCATTGTGTCTCTGGCTCCATTCAAAACTGTGGGATAACATCTTTATGGCAATACCCATAAAGTAATTTCATTTCAAGGATATTTTTTCAAAGGCAGGTAGATTAACCTCTTCTCTTCCAGTATATGCTGTTACAATGTATACATTTAAACAGTTACAATAATGCATGCACATTTCTTTTCTGCCCATCAGGAAACACTGTTGATACATTTTAATAAAAGAAAACCTCACAAATACATTTTCAGTGCATGTACCTGTGCAAATCAGTTTGATGTACAAATGACATATAATTATTTACAAAATTCCAGCTAGCTGTGGTGGCTTATGTTACACATCCACTACCCTACTTCACCTGGCATGGCTGGCAGTACCTTCTATCATCACATCTCTCCCCCATTTGAAGAATAGAGCTAGTTTTTCAAGTGCCCCTTGACAAACATTGCTTGAGAGGAATGACCGTATCTGGGAATACCTTATCCCATACCCTGTGTTAAGATTCCATCTGCCTTGGCATTGCTCAACCCCTACAGTGCTGCACAGTCATATCATATGCCTGCAACCCTAGGCTCCACCATAGTCAGTTGTAATTTTGCTGGCTGGCTCAATGTAGTCATAGATACCCCTCAGACTCCTTTTGCCTCCTCCTGCAAATACTTAGCACCAAGGTCTCCCTATCATAGTAAGGTTTCATCATGTTATCATGGTACAATTTGGGTTCCTGCCTCTTGCCTAGCAGCTGTACCATGTAGTTAACATCACTGACCTTCCTTACCATTTTGAAGGGTCCCTCCCAAGCTGCCTGCAGCTTATTTTGTCTAACAGGAATGAGAACCATCACCTGCTGCTCCACAGCGTACTCTCTGCCTAGAGCATTGCTGTCATACCACACCTTTTTTTTGCTGTTGTGCCAAGGTGTCCTGTGTCCTGCCAGGTTATCCTGGGCCAAACCCATGAGATCCCTGAGCCTAGTGCTGAGGTTTAGGACATATGCCACAACAGACTCCTTGTGGGATTCACACTCACCATCCCACTTATCATGAATCAAATCTAAAGGTCCCTTTCACCCTATGTTCATACAGCAACTCAAAGGGTGAAGAACTTGTGGATTCTTGGGGTACCTCTCTGTAAGCAAACAGCAGACAGGGCAGATATTTGTCCCACTCTCTCTTAAACTGGTATGTTAATGCCTGTAGCATAGTTTTTAGTGTACAGTTCAAACTCTCCACAAGACCATTAGTCTGGGGATGGTAGGTGTTGGTCTTTAGGTGCTTCACACCACAGTGCTTCCACAGACAAGCCAGCAGGTCTAACATGAAATTGGCATGTCTGTCAGTCACTATTTCTCTCGGGAAACCCACCCTGCCTAAAATCTCTAACAAAGCATTTGCCACCTTCTCTGCCTCAATGGAGGTCTGAGCCCCTGCATCAGGGTATCTAGTAACGAAGTCTACTACCACCAGGATATACTTCTTCCCTGTGGAGCTTGGGGAACTCAGGGGCCCCACAATATCCATAGCTACCTTCTGAAATGATTACGCAATCACAGGCAAAGGCATCAAAGGAGCTTTGACCTTGTCTCCTGCCTTGTCTACTTTTGGTACTGCTTACAATTCCTACAGAACCCTGTTATATCCCTTGCAACCCCAGAACAAAAAAATGTTCTGTATAATACATCTTTTGGTACACTTTATGCCCATATGATCGGCAAAAGGATTGTCATTGGCTACGGCTAGAAGTTCCAGATGGTAAGCTGTAGGCACTACCAACTTTTGTATTACCTCGCCCTCTAGCCCTCCCTCAGGGGTCTACTCTCTGTACAGTAAGCCTGTGTTCCAGTATCAAGATTCCCCCTCTCCTTGAGAATCAGGTGCCTCCTTAGCTGCATCCCTCAAGCCTCTTAATGTAGTGTCTAAGAGATAAGCCTATCTCAGCTCTACTTTTGTGACTCTTCCCAGGTCACCTTCTTCACGAAGTCTGGTGTCCTCTGATAGTGGTGCCTCACTGTCAGCCTGGCTGTTACCACTCACCAGTGCCCTTGCAGTCAGTCTGTCCAAGGGAACATCAGTATCTAACAGCAGCTGTGGCCCACCTTCAAGTTCACTGCTACAGGGTAGCTGCCTTCTTGAAATAGCCTCCTCACCAGCCCTTTCTTCAGGTATTAGGTCTGTCTGTGTCTCCCCCAGGTTACCAGACCAACATGCCTGTCTGCAATCCTGACTGTGTGTAACTGCATGCACTCAAGGTACTGGATTATCAAACTCATTCCCTATCAATACATGTACAGGGATATATTCAAAGACACCTATTTGCTTTCTTCTTTTCCAGCCTCCCAGTCAAGGTGAACCCTGGCCAAAGGCATTTGGAATGGGGCCAAAACAAGTACTGTTCCTTTTTAACCACTGCAGATTTCACAATGGTTATGTCAGAGGCTGAGTCTCTCTTAGTAGTGGTCTGTTTTCCATCCATTGAGGTAGCATATGACCTCTTTTGATAGTTTGGTGCCTCTGTTGTCTCCGGGCAACTTACTACTGGCATACTGTTATTCCCACTTGCTGTTTACCCCACCTTTTCTTTCCAACCTTGTCTCTGTGGACATCTATATGATACGTGGCTCCACTGGTTACATTTAAAACATTTAATCCTTGATCCTGGCTGTGTACCTGAACTAGTGGCTTCCCCTATTCGACTCTGTTGGGGTAGTTTAGACTGCCCACCAGAGGTTCCCTTATATCCATTTGCTGCACTGGGTATCCCTTTCCTGTGCAGTGAAGCCCTGCTTGCTAAGTAGAGATCCCATTTCTTCCCCCAGCTCATCTGGAGAGTTACATTCTCTGTCTGTCAACCAGATTCTCATGTCCTTAGGCAAAATGCTAAGGGCTTGTTCTCTCACCAAAAGGTCTGCCAGCCCTTCAAAAGTGGTGAACTGACACCAACTCACCCACCAATGAAAATATGGGCTTAACTCACCAATATAATCACACACATTTTCATCTAACTTGTGACTGTGCTCCGAAAACTATTTTCTGTATCCTTCAGGTGTTAAATTAAAGCATTCAAGTAAACATTTCTTTACTCCGACATAGTTTATACAATAAATATCAGACAATTTAGAAACAGCAGTTACAGCTTTACCATGGAGTAAGGGGGTCAGGAACCATACCCAGAGCCCTTGTCAACATTATACTGTTTACATACCCTTTTAAATATATGAATAAAACTATCAAAAGGATCACCCTCTGTAAATTGTGGAAGAAATTTTCTGACCTTTATTGCTTCTGAGGTTCAATTATTCCCTTCCCCGTTACTACCATGACCCTGGTGAAGAGTTAGCATCTCCCTCTTATGTTGGTATTGCTTCTCATTTTCTTCAGCCTTGAAACACCACAGTCTATCTGCTTATTTTAATTCCCAACATTTGTCCTTCAGTTCAAGTTTCTTTAACTCCAGATGGATTTTTTATGTCCTCTGAGGAAAAGGTGAATTGTCTTGTTTCTGAGGGCTGAAAATTGCCATCACCAGACTGGTTACTGGTCTGATGTGAGACTAAGGCTGAAATCATTTCCTCTGTAGTCAGGTTGACATACATCAGTCCTTTGGCTTTACTCACATTGGCCAACTGGTTCTTTGTCAGCTAGCCATAATCCTCTGCTGACATTTTTGCCTGCTCTCCCTGACTAAACTAAACTAACAAAAAAAAAATAAATGAATAAAACTGTTGTGATATGAAACTGTGAATGTCAGCCTTGGGGCTGCTGAGAGAATGCACACCTTTAGTGACAACTGCTTACAGGCTACAGACATTCAATATCAATGCCACTGCTTACCAATATGTGACATCCCCACTCTGTGCCAGTAATCAAGGAGCCTGAATCCTCACCACTGATGCTGGAGATTGGAGAGGGATGTTTAATTGGAATACAAATGGATACACACAGTATTTCCTGATGCAGACCTCTCTGCATCAACCACAATTTCCCTTAAGAGCACACAGGGAACACAGTCAGCCTGGGGTCTGGATTTCTGTATATCTGTCTCCCTCCATGTCCCCAGTAAGACTCCCCACTAGCACATCTGTAGAGTTTGGTCCTCAGCCAAGTCCTCCAGCATCTTGTCTGTGAAACCAGTGCTTCGTGTTCCTGCTCAAAGTAGCTGACACACACACTGTTGTGATTCAATTTTCACACACACACACACACACACACACACACACACACACACACACACACACACACACACACACACACACACACACACACACACACACACACACACACACACCTGGGTAAAGCTGGCACAGATTTACTAGCTATGTTACCTTCTAACCAGACTATAAGGTAGTTTCACTGCCTTTCACTGATATTTACTATACGGTAAAAGGGTATCCAGTTATACTGAGTAAACTTAATATTAATACAAATGGCAATGTTGACCAAACAGCCAGGCTTTCAGGAGTGGCCAGAATTGTCACCAAATAAATATGTGCCAGTACTCTAAAAGCCAAAATGTTTTTCATAAAAGGACCAGCCACAATGAGACGTTTAAATGTATTTAATAATAAAATAACATGAAAATGCTAAATACCTATTAACAGCAAACAACAGAGTTTCAGTCACAGGAAATATTGAAAATGGCATAGCTGGAAAGAGTCACACAGTTGAAGAAAAGAAGAATTTAGCTAATCTCATTACCTTTTCCTAACTGATCTAGATAATTGCTGTTCCTACTTACTGAATAGAGCAAGGCAAGAGGAGTGAGTGGTCCTTGTTGTCAGATCCAAGTCAGAATACAGAACGCTGCTGAGACTTCAGTCTCCTCTAATATTAAAACATTATTTCTGTACAGAATGACATCACATACATCTGGTCATCTAAGTCTAATTTCCATGCTTTCACTGACACTAGAAGCTGCCAGGATTTAGCACCTACATGTCAGTAATAGACACACAAGAGCAATGCTCATATGTGGTGTAGCTGCTGGAAGTCATAAAACCATAAAGCCATTTCACTCTTCCTACAGGATCTTCAACCTATACTCTAGCACAGACATTGTATCTCTGGCTCCATTTAAAACTGTGGGATAACATCTTTTTGGGTTAACCCATAAATTAATTTAATTTCAAGAATATTTTTTGAAAGTCAGGTTGATTAACCACTTCTCTCACAGTATATGCTGTTATAATGTATACATTTAAACAGTTACAATAATGCATGTACTTCTTTTCTCTTCAGCAGGAAACACTGTTGATACATTTTAAGGCAAGCAAACCTCATAAATGCATTTTCAGCACAGGCATCTGTACAAATCGGTTTGTTACACAGATGGCATATAATTATTTACAAAATTCCAACTAGGTGTGCTGGCATATGTTACACATTAACTGCCCAACTTCTCCTGGTATGGCTGTCAGTACCTCCTATTGTCACAGGGGTGTACAATGTATTTAATCTTTTTATATGCAGTCTTATTGTTCTCTCCTCTTCACTAATTTTAAACTTACCTGCATTTACAAAATATTCCCATTTTATCTGCAAATTCCAGAGTATGTGTGTATGCCTGCCAGGAGACCAGACTTCTGTTGGAGTTTTTATCTAATCTGCCTATCCACTAATCTTAGCTTAGCAGGCATCACTTCTGTAAGCATCTACTGTATGCTACTACATTTTGGTAGCTGTGTTTGCTTCCATTTCTTGGTTAGGGTTTTTTTTAATGATAAGCATTATTAAAGTCAATATGGCATTCTGGAAGGGTGGAAGTATGTCGTCATTAGGCCGACCTAAAAGATATAACTGCAGGTCTGCATCCAGTGGTTTTTAAAATACCATATGAAGCAAGTGTCTAAGCTGAGTGTGGAAACTAACTAAGCTGGACCATTTAAGGAATGTATGTAACAAACTGCCCACTTCAGGAGAACCAGCGCACCAGCATACATGTCAAGCAGAGCGCCTCATTGGCCCTCTTCAAAAGGAACCTTGATGATTGGATGGGAGATAGGAAATTCACCCCGGGGATCATGTCAGTCATCCTGCTAGACAGGGGCCCAGAGAAGTAAATATTGTGGGGAAAAAAATCCAGGAATTTGTTATGGTTAGGCTTGCATAGGCCTTAGGGCCAATAGCCTAGTACCAACCTATGAACCTATGAACCTAAGCAGTCTCAGCAATTGTTGGGTAGAGTTTTCTTAATTTGGTCTGGGTATAGAAGTATTTATGGCAACACTTCCAATCAGATATCCTAAATGTTCCTAATTACCTGAGCTAATGGCTCCAGATAAAGTGCAAACAGCAGAGGAAACCTAGGACAGCCTTGCATAAAGGCTTTGCATGATGTTAACAAATGAGAAGGAAAGGTCATTATTTTTAAAACACTGTAGAGAAAAGACCACTCCATCCTTCTGAATCCCTTTACCACATTTAAACGTACAATAAGAGTAGCTTCCCTGTTATGTGAAAGTCACCCAGTACCTAATATGTTATCATACATTTGATATCTCTCCATAAAGCTGCATTGGTGTACATGAATTAAGGTCAGCAGAAATGTTGTCAATTTCTTGGCAAAAATGGTCATGAAGATCTTGTAGCCACAATTCAGCATGGAAATTGGATGGTAAGATTTGTGGAACACTGGATTCTTACCCTCTTTTATTATAGAAACAATAACTGCCTGCTTCCTAGACCATGGGGTTGGGGGGCTCCTTCCTGTAGTGTCCTATTCCTCAGAACCCTCCATTTCTCCAGTAGCCTTTCCTTATATAGTTTCCATAAGTCTCATGGGATGCCATCATATCCCAACCTGTGGCCTGATATTTGTAAATTTTCTGTATTTCCACCTTTGAGATGGGAGGCCATAAGTCTGTCCCTCTGAGTCTGTGTTATTGCAGTCAAGGTAATCCCATTCAGAAAAAAAAATCTGTTTATTCAGGGATCAGGAACTCATGAGCATGAGGGCTATAAAGTTGTGCATAGTAGATTTGTTTTCACTACTCCCTCTGGGTAACCTGCCACTGCTTTTGTGTAATTTCCCAGAGTTTTGTTATCATTCTTGTAACAGCCTGCTGTCTATGCTTAAGGCACGTGTCCTAAGTGCTTTTGGGGTGTGTGTAAAAAGTATGTGTTTAATGGCTGATTTACATAATCTAAGTTTTTGATCCATCTTTGTTTTGCAATTCTGTATTAATTTCTCTATGTCTGGCTGATACAGTTTAATTTCTGTACCCCATGACTCACTGTAATATGCACAAATCCTCCAGTAGGTCTCTGTACTGCTGTTTGCTTTTTCCCTCATTTGTTTAGTTTCCTGTTGTATGCTTTGTTTAATTTTACTTTCAAGCTCATCCAACCCTTCAGCAATTACCTCTTGCATTTAAGTTAAATTAATTTTTATTACCTCAGTTAAAACCTTATTGTGGGATTTTTGCTCAGTCAAGTATGCTGGGAACCTCCAATGTTTTGTAAGACTTTCCTCACTCTCCAAGTTCAAAAGGGCCTGCACTGTGGCATGATGTGATAGGGAGATTGGGTGAGTTACTTCTTCTCCTTGTTTGTGTGTGTCTGCATTTGTGCATGCATAATACTCGATCAATGCAGGACCATTGATTATATCTTGTTGAGTAGTAAGTTAACCCTGGGTCAGGGAATGGTGCACTACCCATGTCCTTAACATTCATCCATCCATCTCACTGATGCTAAGTAGGTTTTGAGTAGCCTATCTGACTTGTAATTATTTAGTACAGCAGGGGCCATCCAAGATATCTGCCATGGAAGTGGTATGCTTCCAATCACCCATCATTATGGTGGTTTCTTCTGCAGATACAGTTATGCAATTAAGAATGTTTGAGTTCAGTGGGCCTATGCCCCAGGGGTAAGTATATTGTAACTATGGTAAAGATTTTATATCCCTGTTTAACTTTTATTGCCACAAGGTGACCCTTAGTGTCAGAAATTTGGCCTTTGATGTCCATCATGGTGTATTTATCCAACAGAATTATTACTTCCCGTCTTTTTGGCCCAGGATAGGAAGAGCAGTCAGTTATGTAGTATTCCCCTCTTTGTAGTTTTTTATATTCCTCTTGATCTAGGTAAGTCTCCTTAAGGCCTATTATGTCTGGTCAACGTTTACTAATATAGGAGAAAATCCTCCATTTCTTTACAGGGTCATTGATGCCATTAACATTCCATGTAAGAAGAGACCAGGATTTACTATAATCACCAGTCATGTAGCCTTACTAAATAAAAGCCCTATGTTGTATGAGTGGCTTGCTTCACTTAACTGATTGCCTTGGCTGCCCAGTTGTATCAAGAAATGTGAAACTGTTAAACATATTACTCTCTTCTTAATAATAACTAGACCAAACTGCCTGTTAGATATATATGTAGAAACAGACAAACATAATCAAACAAGCTATGCACAAACATTATCTTACAATGGTAACCTCTTAGGAGGGAGTCATGTTCCCTTAGGCTGCCAAGATTGCTGTTGTTTTTCTGCTAAAATAACTAGTAAGCATAACACAAATGCAAAGGGACAGCTGTGGTAGCTTGGGACACCCACCACACTACAATTTTTAATGCCTCATTATGTTCTAAGAACCTTGAAAAGCTGAACAAATTCTTAAGCCTTATTTTTAACATATAGTGTAAAAGCCCCACCAATCTATTGATCAGATTACTTCAAAATGCCTTAAAACCAGAGCTTCTAATGACTTATTGCCTGAGCTTTCTAGATGCCCTAGGCAATTAATTACTAAATATTATCCAGAATTATATTTACTGTCCAAAGATATTATGTCCCTTCTTTAGAAGCAATCAGGCTGGAGTTTCCAGGCTGCCATGAGAATGCTAGCTATGCTTCTTAGCACTTATTGCATCTTGAAAATGGAAAAAAGATTCTGTATTCCAAGTAGTGGGCTATGGGACCTGCAGGGCAAGGTAGTGTCTGCTGCAGCCGTGGTGTCAGTGGCCTGATGTGGACTGCTCCTGTGTTCATCTTGCAAGGCCAATGGCAGGTTCAGTATGGCTTCTCTGTCAATGTAGGATCTTGGTAAGTTTTAGGTCCACCCACCAGAAAAAAGTTTTAAAGTTGCTGGAAACAAAAGTTTAAAGTACATCCCCTGGACCTTGCATGACAGTGAGATATGAAGCATGTAATAACCTGGTCGGAGCCGAGAAGTCCTGTTCAACAAAGATTTTTATGTCTGCCCATATACAATTTGCTAGGAATTTGAATTTAAAGCATAAGTTTCAAATTTGACAATGATATGCCTTGAGGGAGCTGAAGCAGTGTGTATGGAGTTTCATGGTGTTATGTGTGAGCTTTCTGTTCATATCTGAGCTTCCTCTATACAAGTCCATGCACCCAACATCATTTTCACAAAGATAGGGCAATCTGTTCCCTCCAAGCATTCTTGCACACCCACTAACATTATGTTTTTCCTTCAAGCTCAATCTTCAAAGCCTATTAATCTGCCCTGAAGATATTCCTGTCTTACTTCCAGTAATTCCAGTCAAGCAGTATGCTGGTGTGTTTCGACTCCCAGAGATTGAATGTTGTCCAGCTGAGTGTTTCGTGCTCCTTTGTTATTATTATTATTTATCCAAGACCTTCCTCAGTTCTAGAACATACATTTGCAAAGTCTCCTTCATTTCCCTTATTTCCTGCAATATCTCTGTAAGTTCTAGCTGGTGGATAGATGGGGTCATGTCAGACCGAGGTCGTATAATTACTCGTGATTCCACATATTGCTCAGGCCCAGATGCTGTTGCCAGTTCTAGAGATAGATTTTTCATATTAAGTCTTTCTTTGTTTTATTTTTTTGTGCTGGTTGTTAGGTCTTTTGATATGGTGGTACCTTGTTATCTCCTGGCACGATTAATTTTTCTCTTGGTGCTTTACACAAAATGCTTCTGTGAGTGGTGGAGGTCAACGTTAGTGTCCTCATCTCTTGGTTACCATACCAGACGTCTACTGCTCTTTTATTCTTATGTCTGTAGGAGTATGTATAGTCCACCATTTCACAGCAGAAAAATGGTGAATAGATACTGTCTCTTACATGACAGCATTTAAATTCAACATGAGGAAACTGCAATACAAAATAGCCATAGCCTTTCCATACATGATGCAGGCTAAGGATTTCTTTCAAAGTGAAGTGGAATTAAATAAAATAAAAGTCTGCCAGAAATGTATTTCAGAAAATGACTGTTAAATGAATGTTCAGAGCATAGTTAATGTCATAGCTGATTAGCAGGGACATTATAGATGGAATCCTGAAAGAATTATAGCCTAATAGGTTCATAGGTTCATAGGAAGGTACTAGGCTATCACCCCAAGGGCCTAAGTAAGCCTAACCAGCAAGGTTTCCTGGCTTACGCTACCCAAGAAAGTTAATTTCCTGTGCCTCTGTCGAGCAGAACCACAGAAGTGATCCCTGGGGTTTATTTCCTATTTCCCATCCACTCATCAAGATTTTTCTTGAAGAGTGCTAATGGGGAACTTTGCTTGACATAGATGAGTAGCTTGTTCCAGAGTATAGGATGTCTCTGGGACAGGAATCTATCCCTCTAGCATGTCCTGTTTATTGTGGTGACAAGGTTTAGATCCCTAGAGTGTGTAGCTTGGAGGGATTGGGATTTCTTTAGGTGTAGCATGTCAAACAGCTCTGGGTTTAACATAGCTTTATATGTTAGGTGGAGATCTCCTAAGAGTAGGCGATATGCTACAGAGTAAAGCTGGAGTTTTTTGAGATGGTCAGTGTAGGGCATCAGTTTGAGGCCAGTAATCCTCTTTGTGAGGTACTTCTGTGGCCTTTTCAGCTGCTGCAGATGTCTTGTGAGGTACATTCCAAAAGGGGCGTTGAACTCTATAATGGGTCTAATGAGTGCCGAGCAGAGGGGAGCAATGATCTCTTTTCTCCTGGATGAGAACCCTTTTGTGATGAGGTGTGCCACATAGAAGGATTTCCTGACTACTGTGACAATGTGATTATCAAAGGAGAGACTCCTGTCCACCTGGGTCCCAAGGTCTCCTATCACACATTCGGCATTAAGTAGACTACTGTTTATGTGGTAGTTCATTGGTACAGAGTTTTTACCAAAGGGGATGACAATGCACTTTTTGGCATTTAGCTTGAGGCCATGCCTCTGACACCAGTCATCTGTCTCAGTGAGGCCCTTCTGTAGGATGTCTACATCATTTGGGGACCCGACTATGGCTCCTAGTTTGCAGTCATCTGCGAACTTCATTAGCCAGAGGCCTTCTGTGTTAGCCTGTATTTCAGAGAAGTAGATACCAAACAGGAGAGGTCCCAGGACTGAACTCTATGGTACTCCACTTGTCACTGGTTTGAAGTCAGATTTGTAGTCTGCAACCTTTACAGTGTGGGTTCTGTCAGTGAGCCAGTTGGCAACCCATCTTGTGACATAGGGATTTATACCTAGTTTAGCGAGTTTAGCTATAATTCCAGAATGGAGGATGGTGTCGAAAGCCTTGGCAAGGTCAAGATAGGCTGTGTGAACCACCTTACCCTCGTCTATGGCTTTGGTGACTGCCTCAAAGAAGTCGATCAGATTCAGAAGGCATGATCTGCCTTTCACAAACCCGAACTGGGTGGGGTCCAGAGTTTGGAGGTTACCAATGTCTTTGTTTATGAGTTCCATGATGATATGTTCCATGGCCTTGCAGACCAGGCTCGTCAGGCTAATAGGGAGATAGTTCCCAGGATCAGTGGTGGCTCCCCCTTTGTGAATGGGATAACTGCTGTTGTGCACCATTCAGTGGGCACAAAGCCTGATGTGAGACTATGATTGAACATGGTGCTTAGGTGGGGAGCCAGTTTGTTTTGAAGTTCATGTAAAACGCAGCCTGGGATGTTGTCTGGCCTAAGGATGCTGTGTTTTTGGTTTTAGAGAGTGCAGCTTTTACCCACATAGATGTGATTACAGGGACTCTCCATTCTTCCTGTATAGATATGGGTCCTTTAGGGGGTGAGAGGGGGGTAAAGTTAGCACTGAACCTATCTGCCAGGATGTTGGCAATATCAGTTGGTTGTGTAATTTTCATGCCGTTGTGGTGTAACACAGAGCAGATCTGGGTGTTGCCATTGAGATTTTTGACTTAGCTATAGAATGCTTTGTGGTTGCCCTTAGAATCAGTGGCGATTTTGTTTTTGTAGCTAGCTTTGGAGGATCTTATAAGGGATCCCAGCTTCTTACTTAGGCTGACCAGGGAGTTCCTCCACTCTTAGGATTTTACTCTATTTTGCAACAGTTTCTTCCTTCTGTTGTGGAGTTTGTTTATGGCAGGGGACCACCAGATTGGCTTCCTTTTTTTGGAAGATAGTGTCTTGGTTCTGTTTGGGATAGCATGATCCATGCACTCGTGTAAGTGCTTACAGAGTGGATTTCTGTAGGATTCAGCAGTCGTAACTGTATTGTCCATCTGCATGGGTGTCATGAAGTTTGCCACTTCTGTCTTAAGAAGAATGAAGTTGGCTTTGGAGAAATGTTTTACTGTGGTTGCCTTAATGGTGGGTGGGGGCGAAATGCGGATATCTAGGGCGATTAGCTTATGGTTGGATCTGACCAACGAGGAGTTGATTTCAGGTTTGGAACACCAGTCACCGGTCACTCATGTTGGCAATGACTAGGTCTAAGATACTTTTGTCCCTGGTGGGGGTGTGGATAAGTTGATCCAGGGCATTGGAATTTATGAATTCCAGAAAGCGTTGAGCGAAGGAGTTGGTACATGAGTAGTTTCCCCAGTTATTAGTGGGTAGTTGAAATTGCCCATGATTAGCGTGTTTGGTTGAACCCTAATATTTTCCAGTATATCAAGAAAAGAGGAGTGGAAATCCTGGGGCATGGTGGGGGATCTGTATCAAACTACAGTTTGGATTGCAGTTTTACCCAGAGTTAGTTGCACTTGGATAACCTCGGATGCATTATGCTGTGCAACTAGCCTGGAAGTGTGAATATCCTTAATGAATATAGACACACCTTTGCCTTTGGTGTTCTGGTCCAGACTAGATGGCCGAAAAGTGTGGTATGAGTTAAAGCCTGTTAATGCAGGGGTGCTGTCTAGATCCTTGAACCAGGTCTCAGTCACTGCACAGATAACGATGTTCTCCATTTTAAGGAGTGCCTCGAGTGAGTGCATTTTGAGATTTAGACTTCTAGCAATGAGTAGCATTACCCTCAGATTTTGCTTGCCTGTTCCTGTTACGGTGGTGAATTTGTCATTTGAACCTTGCCTAAAAAAGGCACTTTAGAGGCGGCAAGAGCCTTAGCTAGTGTCCAGAATCCCAGGGGCGACAGGTGCAGGCCATCTCTGGCAAAGCATCATGGTCTGTCGACTATGTCGTCCCAGGCAGACATATACTGGATCCTTTTAGAATGACACCAGAAGCTTAGCCAATTGTTGAAGTGAATCATTTTGTCCTTGTACTGCAGTATCTTTCTGGGTGATGGTAGGATGCTACTCAGGGCTAGGGTCATACCTGCTTGGGCTACAAGATCGGAGAGCTCTTCCATGTCTCTTTTCATGTAGTCCAGGGAAGTACATCTCAGATCATTCATACAAACATGGACAATGACAGAGTCATATTTGTACTTGTTGTGGTGTGACCTGCGTGTATGGGTTATGTGGCGGATCCTGGCACCCAACAGGCAGCTGACAATAACCTTCTTGTTTAGCCTGGTGAGTGGGACATCAGTGTGCCTGACTATAGAGTCACCTATGACTAGTGTCTTGGGTACGTTGGTTTGCCTTATGGGCTGTGGTTTATTGGCACACTGAGTCTGTGGGCTATGTGTCATTTAGGTTGTTTTGGGGGTGGAGGTTGCTTGCGTTTCTGCTTTGGAGGTCTCTGTTGCTTGAGCAGATTATTATTGAGAGCCTCTGCAAATGTTTTTGTGTCTCTATGTGTGGATTTTGGTGGTGTAGGTTTAGTGGGACTATGTGATGAGTGTGGTGTGGTGGAAGTGTTTACCTTCTCCTGTTGGCTAGATAAGTGCATCTCTCACAGGTTGTAGTGTTGGGTGGTAGGAGGAGAGGGTTGTCTGTGTACATGAGGCAATTCCTACATTGCCTCAAGATGCTCAGATTCATCAGATAGACAGAAGAGAACACTGGGAGCTGACCCTTGGACATGCCTGAATAAAAAACTACTTTCTTCTAGACAAGTGGCAAAATTATCTTCAAGTAGTTATCCAATTAAATAAAATCTCTTATGTTTGGCAGTTATCTGTAAGTTAATAAACATTTTTCAAAATGCTTATTTAAGTAGCCTGCTGTGACAGACAGGAGCTCGGGGCTTTTATTTCTTCAGTGCTGCTGTCACCATTTAGAGGTGATGCTACTGACAGTTCAGGGTTTGACTCCACCATTGGTACACATACATATACAAAGGACACTTGACCTTAAGGGCATGTGGTAAAATTTCACCTCGACCTATGGTATTTGCCATGTCCTGCCACCCCAATGAGCTTTTCATTCTACATTTACCTTTTATAGCTATAATCACTGCCTGTCCAAGATTTCACTAACTTCAGACTTAGCCAAGTAATTAAAACACAACCAGAATTAATTTTGCACACAGTAGTTTTCAAAATGGGCTAAATGGTAACAATTCATCAACAATGTTTTTCCTTCGTAAGATTATGAAAATACCATATAGTCAAAACTATCAAAAGATGAGCATATATTGTATGCCAGCCTTTAAATATTTAAAATATGTCAGGCGGTACAGGGGTATACTGTAGCACAGTGGTACAGCAGATAGCATTGTTGCTTCACAGCAAGGGGTTCTCTGGTTTATTTCTCAGCTGTAGTGCCTTCTGTGTGGAGTCTTCATGTCCTCCCTGTATTCAAATGGGTTTCCTTTGGGTGCTGCAGTTTCCTCCCACCTTCCAAAGACATGCAGTAAGTGGATTGGATACTCTAAAGTGGACATAGCTGTCATTGTGCATGCAAGTGTGTCATGTAGAAGAACAACAGCAGCAGGGCTAGCCACCTGCTGCTGTAAACCTTGGCTCTAGATGATTGTTATTGTTGAAGTGACACCCCAACCCCATGTGCAAAAATGTGAAAAGGGGCTGTGGATGGATGAATGGAACTAGCTCTGAACAATCTCCGTTCATGGGATGGACATTACACAATTGTAAGAATCAGAAAATTGCATATACTTTTAATATAATAAGAATAACATCAGCCACAAGCATTTAAGTTACATATTCAAATGGTTTGTTTGTAATAAACAACTTAGGTCATTTCTGTTGAAAATAAATAATCAGTACAGAAGTTGCATATGGAATTTTAAATAATAAAAATCAGACAGATAGTGTTCGGAAAAAAATATCTAATATATAAACCACAAATAATCTGCTTCTGGTTAAAAGTCACCCTATTCCCTTATTCTCTTTATTTTATAGCCCTTATAGGTCATGCAGTGTAACTTAAACTCTAGAGCATGGCACAGTCAGGAAATTGCAATAACTTCTGTAACTTTTGTAAGTCTTATAAATCCATTACTTTATGAACTAAATCAATAACCTACCTCTGGTTGTATTCTGCCTTGTTTTTATTGTCTACCCCTGGTTATATTCTGCCATTTTTTAAGTTCCAAACTGGATTTCCTGGGACTGTTCCATTGGTAGCTTAGTGTAAGGAGAGAGAGAGAGTTTTCAAATGACTCTCCAAATAACTAATCATCATGTGACCTAAATTAATGTTAGACTTTGCAGAAGTGTGCATATTTTTGGGACAAGGGTGAGTCTCCTTTATAAACTGTACAAATTTTTTTTAATGTTAAATGCAATCATATACCATTTTTTCATATATTGCAATTCTCTGAAAAGGGAGGTACAATGCAACTTTTATGTTATGTTTAAATGTTTTTATTCACATTTTTAAAATCTGATTCAGTACACTTTTAATGCATTCTCCTTATGAAAAAAATTGTAACATTTTCTCAGTTTATTACAGTTTACCTCACACAACTCTGTCTTCCTTAGCCATAAGTGAAATTTGTTGAGAGACCCTCAAGAAATGAATCTTGAAGTAATATATCTATCTTATGTCACACCAGTCCAATTCAGATTCTGAAAGACACACTGAGATTTTTAGTGACTGTATAGAACACTTTTTAATATTTTATAGCATTTCTTAGCCCTGATAGATAGATAACCCAACATTTGACAGTTTGTTGCATCCCAGTGTCTACTAGTGTGCTTTCAGCTGGATATATTTTGGCTCTATTTCCAGTATTAACAATCGTTTGACAATGCCCAAAGGCTTTACAGTGCCACATTATATACTTTGTAATACATGGCCAATGCAATATGGCATAAGCCCCATTGTTCAAACCATTTAGTTTAGCACCCAAAACAATAACAACATTTAACAGTGACAACTTGATACATCAACCAAAAGAGCTGTGGCCATAGTAAAACCATTATCGAATCATTAAGTGAAGCAGTAACTAAATAAAGAATTGATAAATAAGTGAATAAAACATTTTCAAATAAATAAATAAATAAAATGGATGTCCAGGCCATTTGCATGCCCAAGGTACTTTTGTAACACTCGCCACTGTCCTAACTGAATATGAGTGACAGTAGATAAGTGTTAATTGATCATAATTAATTATTATTTATCTTTATGTATCCTTTGTTGACCAGATCATTTCCACTAGGCAAGTGACCTCTTTTCAGGAAAGACCTGAGGTGCATACCTCTCAACTGTTGAGATATTTGCAGAATATCCAGATTTTTGCCACATATTTTCTAGCCGTTCCTCATAAAATTTGGCAAATCTCTGAGGAGTGATGTGACTAAATTATGATTTACATTTGAGTTTCACAATTTGCATCCTTTAGAAAATGCATGCTAATTCAAATCCTGTAACTGTAGCCCCTTTCTAAGTTTGTAAATGCAATATTTAAAATATGCCCTTATT